>NC_063198.1:9244496-9324952 GCF_017589495.1 Alosa alosa
AAGACCGTCCGCTCTCTCTCTCTCTCTCTCTCTGGTGGTCAGAATAATGCCAGCAGTCGGCCGTGTCGTCTGAAAGGCCCTCGCTGGTGTTATTGTGACCAACTCCAGAGAACATTTCTGCATACACGGGCACAGTCTGGCTCGTTATTGCATCTTCAAATGTTGGGTAATTTCTGCCTCTGACATTCTAATCATGCAAAAAGACAGTTTGACACACTAAAACACAATCAGTTTCAATCTCTGTGAAGTCTCAGTGGTGTATTTCCATACTAAGATATGTGATGAAGTATGTGAACATTTTTGTGTGTGTGCATGTGCACAGTGATTACCTGCTATTCAGAGGTGCGTTTCCTAAAACCATAGTTGCTAACTAAGTAATTTCCCATTGCCAATCAGGTTAGCAACTATGGTTTTGGGAAACGCACCCCAGAATGTAGAGTCCTTGAGCAAGACTCTCTTTATCACACCTTGAACATAGAGACTCTCTTCATCACACCTTGAACATATTCTTCCCTTCAGATTTCCTCTACTTCCCTTTTTCTTGGTCTTACTCTTCTTTTTTCTCTTTATATATCCTCCCTCTACCGCTCTCTCTCTCCTGTTTTAGGACTGTGAAAGTGGATGTGTTCGACTGGGATAGAGATGGAAGGTAACACTGCACTTCTGTTTTTTCACTTAATTTTCCGCTTGCTCACAAGGAAGCGTCTTCAACTCCTCACTCCTCCAACATCACAAACACCCCGAAAGCAGCCAGCAAATGTCAGGCCTGCAGTGCACAACAGTTCCAGTCATTCGAAGTCAGAAGACAGTGTGACATTCAAAAGGCAAAGGCAGCTTCCCCTCACACACTACAGAGCGTGAGTGTAGGAGAAGGGAGGGGTGCCACAGAAAGAGCCTGGAGGATTTCTTTTTTAATTGAGCGAGAGTGAGGAAGCAGCAGCAGGGGGAGTATTGGAGGTGATTTTTTTTAGCAGCAGGGGGAGGATTGGAGGTGATTTAGGGTTCTCATGAACCTTCCTGTTATGATGGTGCACTCTGCACGCATGCGCTCACACACACGCACACACGCATGCACACACACACACACACACACACACGCAAGCACACGTGCACACACATGGACACATACACACACACACACATTCATACACACACAATCATACCTTACGTATGTGCGCTAAACCTCTGTTGTGAACTCGTTTTCCACCCACACTCGCTCTCTTAGTTCCTGTGACGATCCCCTCTGGCAAGATGTGTGTCATCACATGATTGATTGCCAGTAATATCTCAGGGCATGGGCCGATATTAGAGACGATGCTAAGGCACGACTTCAAAAACCTCAATCGGCCGACTCTGAAACCTTAATTGGCCTCAGGGCTCCGGGTCAAAGGCGCTCTTACTGCTCTGCTGCAACTTTTCACTGCTTATGTGAGTTCCGTTGTTCTCTACGTGAATAATCGAGCTGACGTTACCCGTCTGTTGGGTGCCACTCCTGGCACACATAGTTTACAGCCACTGTGCCATCCTACACCACAGCACTTTCGACAGATCTGTGTAAAGTGCACTCTTGCTAAACGAAATGAGCTCCCGCCTTCTGATTTATGTGTGTCTCTGTGTGTGAGAGAGAGAGAGTGTGCATTTGTGTATGTGTTGAGAGTGTGTGTGTATGTGTGTGTGTGCGCGCGCACATGCATGAGTGTGTGTGTGTGTGTGACTCCCTCCTGATGCAGGAGGGCGGTGTAAAATTCTCCTGCTTCTCTGTCCTCCAACACAGTCACGACTTCATTGGCGAGTTCACCACCAGCTACAGGGAGATCTCCCGAGGACAGAGCCAGTTTAACGTGTACGAGGTACGCAACAGATCATCTACGTCGCCTGCATGCCATCACATCTCGGCTGCATTTACTTGTCACAAGGTTAAAGTTGATACAAATACCACAGTGGTTATTCAGTCAGTGTTCTGCAGACGTGCCCAGGGCTAAATGTTGCCTTCTTTTCTTTATCTCACAGAAAAGAATCAGGTCTTAATAAGATATTACTGAATTAAGCTCACTATAGGAGAAATAAAGAGCAAAAAAAAGGGGCTGAGACAAGAGGTGGAATTAAGTCGTAATTAAGAAACACAAGGAAATGGTCAGAATTGTAATATTGATGATAAATTACTGTATTACATTAAGATATTGATATCTTATATTGATGATAAATTGAGCTCAGTTATTAACTACGGAAAATAACCTGAACAAAGAGATCTTGTTTTGAATTTCTTTTTCTCCTGGCTGATCATGATCATGAATGCCACAGGCAGAACAATCCCAGCACAGTCTGTGTCTCAGAGACAAGCTCTAGGAGACAGGCTGTGGTCGCCTGTCATAGAGCACTGAGACATCATTGCTATGTAGCCTGCAGCAGGTAGCTCCAGAACTTTTGCCTCTTCGCCTCCTCGCCAAAGTAATCATGCGGACTAGAACTGAACATCAGTGTGATGTGTGTGATTCTTCAGGCACGCATCACGGGGCAGCAGCCTGTACCAGGTCAAGCCTTCAACACTGTTGAGTGTGGTTGTGTTCGATATCACACTGTCACACTGTGTGTGTGTGTGTGTGTGTATGTGTGTGTGTGCGTGTGTGTGTGTGTGTGCACACTCTATGGATCACCCACTATCTGTGTTGACCTCTGAATGTGGATCTGTTTTCCCCATCAGGTTCTCAATCCAAAGAAGAAAGGCAAAAAGAAGAAGTATGTCAACTCTGGGACGGTGAGTCGATCATGTCCTCCCTGCTGTCAGCACTCAGCCGTCTCCCTGACGATGAGCCTTTGAAGTGTTGCCTGTTGGACGTGCTTGTCTGATTCGGTCCGCCTCTCATCTCAGCTCGTGTTTTCTGTTTCCTCGGCGTCTCAAGGTGACCCTGCTGTCCTTTAAAGTCGAGTCGGAGTACACGTTTGTGGACTACATCCGGGGAGGGTAGGCAGCAGCATGCGCATTTATAATCTTTCTCTTCTTTTTTATATCTCTCTCTTTGTCTTTGTATTTGTTTTTTGTTTCCACCAAATGTTTTTTTATTCACACAATATTTTACTGAGAGAATCAACGGTTGTTATGAATTATGAACATCAGGCATGATATTATGTAATGTGTACTTTACATACTGTATATATGGTATACATGAAAATGATGTTGGTTGTCAACAATGGACCAGTGGTTCAAGGGATCAACAAGTCATATAAAGTTTAGATTATAAACCTACGTCTCTCTCTCTCTCTCTCTCTCTCTCTCTATCCCATCAGCACCCAGCTGAATTTCACGGTTGCCATTGATTTCACTGCATCCAATGGTGAGTTGCCACAGAACACACATTTCAGTTGTGATTACTACCAAACTGTAAAAAAACATATTGTTTAAATTAGGGCTGTCAAAATAACACGTTAACTTTGATTAATTAATTAAAGAAAAAATAACGCATTCAAAAGATTCATGCTGATTAATCACATTTCATAGTGACATTTGACCCAGTGGAGTCTGGCTATCGTGACTGAAGGAGGCAGACAAGGAAGCACTGCTTTGAATGAAACATTTAGGCCTAGCCTAGGCCTACGTTTTAAAAAGAACGCCCAGACCAATACTGTTGAAAGGAGCATGAATCTTCTATTTCTGCAGTAAGGAATTTCCATTGCCTACCATAAGAGTCCGTCAAGTCTGAAGTAGCATTTCAATGCAAAACAATCTGGAGTTAGGCCTACGAGTTAGCACACCTCTTGATGATAATAATGCTAGCCGCCAGCCTTGTGAAAGTTAACTTTGCTAACGTTTTACTGAGCCTACCCTGACCGACTAACTAACTAACCGACAAACTCCCTTAATAAATTGACTACATTTGTTGCACATTTTAAACAAACTGTCTTCAGAAGTGTGTAGAAGGTAGTTACATTTATTTCCATTCCAATAACTTCAAACATTACATTACATTACATTTGTAGGCTTGCTTTAATTTCTTTGTTCCTACTAGTTAGTTTATTTTCTTGAACTGCTATTTCTTATCCTGGACTGCCACCTACTGGATAGAAAAGGCAACAACCTAGTAATTATGTGAATACAAATCTACATGTTTGAATCGCCAAAAAAAGGATAAATCATAGGTGGTATTTCACACATTACCTTGGTGTTAGGATAGTCTACTCTGCACATGTCATTGACAGTGAGTGGTAACTTCAGTCATTATAGTGGATGGAATCCACTATCTTGAAATCTCTTGGCTTGTTATATTATAACCTTTTCTTTTTACCTTTTCAAGAATGAATGCGACTCTAACCGCTTAGCTTACAGACATGTTGAAATAACCATTGTGTAGGTCTGGATGGACAATCAGATTTTTTAAAAAGTTTATACTTTTTGAGAAATAGGGGATTAAAAATGTTAAAAAAAGCTCATTTTCCCCCCATAGACTTGAATGGAGGCTGTGATGTCATAATGGCCTAAAGCCAGCTGCGCTCGTTAAGCTCCCAGAGTAGTTCCTGGGCTAATCAGAACACTGGCACAGGCGTCACCTGTGAATCCAACTGTCTCAGCTTCTAATGCATACAATCTGGCGTTCCCTAAAACTACATATCCTGGGCCCCGGTCGTGGCGCAACTTGCTGGGACACCTGCGCCGTACGTCGGCAACCCGGGTTCGAATCCCGCCCTGTGGTCCTTTCCGGATCCCACCCCGATTCTCTCTCCCATTCACTTCCTGTCATTCTCCACTATCCTATCTACAACTAGATGTACCGCATAGCGGTACAAAATATGACCGCCGCTCAGTCCTGTACATCCGTTCCCGCGAAAATAAATCACACTTCAATTTGTCTCCATATTTTACTCCATCCCCCACTCTTGAAACTTTTGTGTATGCTTGTTTGGCATGCCTGAGTGTGTGTGTGCGGCTGCACAGAAAGTAGCCTACTGGTGCTGAAAAGGTGAATAGATTGTAGAATAGCCAAAGAAGATGTAGCATTGTTATAAAACCTTTAAAATCTCTAAACAATCACAAGTAGGGCAGTTCATCACAGTTCATCCATTGCAACTGGACTGATGAAAGGTCACTTACACCTGTAGGCTACATTGTATTTGGGAAAAGCAAAAGGTATCAGCATAATGTTATTTATTTATTTATTTATTTATTTTATTTTTTATGTATTTATAAACAAAAACATCTCTGTCAGTTCCATGCCGCTTTCAACAGCTATCAAAAAACAAAGGTCATTTTGGATGGATGGATTTTTGTGAATGTTTCTTCTTCTACATAAGATTTTAGTCATCTTTAGTTCATGTAATACTTTATTGTCAATGCACAAATTAAGTAACAGTAGTCTGAAACGCTATTGTTAATGCACAAATTAAGTAACAGTAGTCTGAAACGAAATGCTGTTTTACATCTAACCAGTGGTGCAAATAACTGACATGTCCAAATGGGCCTTGATGAAATGCGTCGCTAGACTGTTCATACACATTTTAACGGGCCAGAGTTGAAGAGCTTTTGTCCGTGCAAAATATAGGCTGATTCATGTTCCCTTGCATTGTTTAACTGAGGTCCATGGCTAGTCTGGCTTTCATCAGACCAAGCTCAATCTTTTAAGAAATCAAAAATAAATATGGCAGATCAGGCTGGTTCATTCCAGCCTAGTCCATAGGCACCGATATTGTTTAATTTTCTGATTGAGATATACACGCCTGGCTATTCTAAATGCAAAAATGCATCAGGGAGTTATGACAAAACGGTAACTAACAAACTAGATCCTAATAGAAAGCTGTTAGCTTCCTAAGCTAGATTATAAGGTAGGCCTATTTACAACATAAATTGTCAATAGGCTATGCTGGCTTACACAAATAAAATCTCCTTTGAAACCAATGGCTTACGCCTTTACAGTATCGGACTTAAACGGACTTCGCGGGCTAAAAGTTGTAATAACATTCACGCAGCTCCATGAGTCAAGGAAAGCGGAATGAAGTAGCCACTTCTAAATGGGACACACTATACAGTAGCTTAAGGTGTGTTGCTAAAGCAGCCATAATGAAATGAAGGTGTCATTGTTTGATACTTCACACACACGTGCTTTTTAATTTCACAAGACTACAACTACCAAGCTGTAATCAAAGCACATCGATTCCCTCTCACACCATGCACGCGACTTAAAACAAAATAAACAGGCGCCTCAGTCTCACGATGTATAGGCAAAACTGTATCAGACCGTGTAACGTTGGTAAATCTTCCATTGCACAGAATGATTTTGTAGCACGCGGCAATAAATGACAGTCGAAAAGATACAAACAGTGCTGCTATCAATTTGTTTGGTATAACCAAGATTTATAGTTTTCTACAAATGCAATCAATCAAATGCCTCCATCACTCAACCAACGCTTAACGGTAACATTACCTAGGTCCTTATTGATATTACAAGATTAACGTATTCTGCAGTAAAAACCAAGCATGTCCGATAAACATCCTCAGATTTATTTCGGGCTTCAAGAAGAAATGGGAATTACACTTCATGTGAACATCGCCCTATCCTTATTAGATGTTCGCTGGGGTAAATTACAGTCCTTGTAGGAAGGCCCATTGTTTTTCCAACAAAATTACGCCTCACTGCAACGATGCACCATCTAGTGGACAAACGACTACTTATCGCCAATACTGAAAATGCAGCCATGATGATGATAATGAATATTTATTTTGGCTTTCTTTAATCCTACTGAATTTGTAATTATGTATCGGCCCCTATAGTATAAAGTAAATTAAATTTTTCCGTAAAGTCTAGTGGGGCTACATATCCACCAAATGTACCCCGGTGGTTCGGTGGTCCCGGTATCAATGGACCGGGACTAAATTAAATTTTTCCGTAAAAGTCTAGTGGGGCTACATATCCACCAAATTTCATGTACCCCGTGGTTCGGGTGTCCCGGTATCAATGACCAAAAATTCAGGGAGTAGATGACGGAAAAAAAATTCTTGAATTGTGTGCATGTGTGCGTGTACAAATTTATATTTATTGTGTGGGTGTGTGTGTGTATGTGCGCGTTTTGTGTGTTTGCCTGCGTATGTGTGTTTGTGCATGTGCATGCATGCGCATATATGTCTACTGTGTGAGTATGTGTCATAATGATGATTACTGTAAATGTATGTGTGTGCGTGTGTATCTGTTTATGCACATGTGTGCACATGGAATGGGTTAACATGACCCCTGGAGGCAAACATAACGAAAAAAATTGGTCATCCTAGGCCCTACAGTTCTCAAGATATTCACAGAGAACTGTGTTCTGCCCTACCCTCCTTCGGGGGTCCAGTCCAGCGGGGGGGGGGGCTACAGATCAAAACTAAGAATGACGGTTCCATGCCCACCAAGTTTTGTGTACCCCGGTCTTTCAGTGTCCCGGAATCCTTGTTGGTAAAGGCCACTAAATGTACACATAAATTATTTTATTGTAAGGCCCCCATGAACGAAAGTACACAAAACTTGGTATGCATTCGGAGGGTGTCATAATGATCCTACACTTTTAATTTCGTGCAGTTTTGACCTTGTCAGCCAGAGATATTGTGATGAAAACACCTAATTTTTTTGCTTTTTAATTTTTAACTAGGTGGCGCTTATACATGAAATAAGTGGTAATGGGATGGGTTGACATGCCCTCTTAAGACCAACATACATAAAAAAACGTGGACCTCCTAGGCCCTACGGTTCTCGAGATATTCACAGAAAACTGTCTCCGCCACCTACAGGCCAGTTGGTGTATAGTAACATAAATTAATTTATTGTGTGGCCCCCCATGAACGGAATTCCACAAAACTTGGCGTGCATACAGAGGGTGTCATAATGATCCTACAATTCCAATTTCGTGCAGTTTTGACTATGTTAGGTCACAGATACCTTCAATTACAACACCTCATTTTTACTTTTTTGTGTTTAACTAGGTGGCGCTATACATGAAATGAGTGGTTATGGAATGGGTTGACATGGCCCCTTGACATCAACATACAAAAAAAAATGGTCCTCCTAAACCCTACGGTTTTCGAGATATTCACTGAAAACTGTGTTCGCTCCCCTACCCTCCTTTCGGGGTCCAGTCCAGCGGGGGCTACAGATCAAAACGAAAACGATGGTTCCATGCTATCCATGTGGGGTTACATGCCCACCAAGTTTCGTGTACCCCGGTCTTTCAGTGTCCCGGGAATCATTGACGGAAATTTGGGCATGCGAAAAAGAAAAAAAAGAAAAAAATCTGACTAAACCTATTTCGCTGCGCGGCGGTCATAATAAAGGCATAAAAGCCCAAAAAATATAAAAAAAAAAAAAAAACTACACATCGTGTAATTAACCTGTGTGCATGCGCAGTAGCTTTCTCCTAGCGTCATTGATTCCTACAGACCACTTTACACCATCCTCTTGAAGAAAGTTTACGCTCTTGGTGTCTGCTGGATGAAACGGACGTTTTCCTACCACACCCAATGTAAGTTACAATTAATTTGTGTTTTTTATTTGAATGGAGTGTGTGAAGTCTGTTTAAAATTACTCGGCTAGTTATCTTCTAATCAAGCAAGCAAGCAAGCTGGCGTTAACATTAACGTTACCTGTTTAGCAACAAACTCGTAGTCTAGCTGCTATCGTAACGCCTCCAATTACCACCACTTTCGTACGAAAATTCTAAAACAATGATGTTTTTTAATACTTAAAAATAACATTTGATAAATGAACCTTACATTTTTCAGTAGCCATAGGTGTGTAGATTTGAACCAAATCTGGTTTGGTTCTTACCGGGGCTTTTACTGCCTGAAATATCCGATTTTGTTTACCACGTTCAGAGGTTAGTGCTGGCCTGGTGGCCTGGTCGCCATTTCAATGCCACATGAACGGTTAGACTGTGAATTCTCGTCATGAAATTCCACTGGAGCTCCAGGCGGATTTGTACACGCACGTTACAGCTCTTCGAGTCACGGTAAAATGTCATTTTTGGTACATAGCTAATTTAGATACACCTATGGTGTGTTTCTTTAGGAATCCGCCGTCTTGGTTTGTATAGAAATGGATATTAAGTGACACATACACGCAAGACGGCGGAAATACGGGACCGATGGTAATAGGGGGAGTTCCGATACGTCTAGAGAAGACGTTAAGTTTAACTCTAGCTAGTTTGATAATATTGGTATTATGTCGAGTAAGTTCATAACTTGATTAAGCGATAACCGAGGATTCAGTAGGTAAGTTATATTAGGTTAGCTAGACCTAGGGAATGTTTCTAGGGTTGTGTGCAGTGGCGGCGGTAGTGCTAAGCCTTCACACCCAAATTGTCAGCCACCTTTCATAGCTGGCCTGTCCAGGGAAATGGCCTTCTATGGCAAACAGTCACTGGCTGAAACTTAGCCTTCGTTTTGAACTACGTTTGTATGAGTGGTAGGTTGTGGCGTAAAATGACTTGATTTTAAGCTTAGCTGTTCAGTTGAACATATTTATCTAACAACTGTCTCTTTTTCCCCATTTTATTTCTGTTAGGTGTCGCTTCACTCTGCTACTGGAGGATGGATGGCAGGAAAGCACAGCACACATGAATTTCTAGATGAAGATTGAATAAATGCACTTCCTTAACTGATAACAAGTTGTCAATGGTTATTTATGCAAGCTTGTGTAGCCTAATCCAGACATACCTAGGCCTAGCCAAATTTATCCTGGCTGTAGATAAAGCAGGATATGAATTTCCCAATATTTTGCCAGATTAGGCTAATAGTGGTTTACTGAGGTTTATCACCTGGAGAGAAGAAATACTTTTTTCTGGCGAGGTGGCTTTTAATTCTGAATAAAGGGACACCTATGAAGTAGATCTGGTAAAAAAAAGTTTAATCGCCGTTCCATATCAATGCTTATGAATGGTAACTATTAGGGGTGTGAATCTCTCATGTAAAAGACGATACGATTCGCATCTAGATACATGGGCACGATTCGATACAAGAAAAGATCCATGTTCATAAAAAACTATTCAGTACGATGCGATGCGATTCGATGCAATTCGATGCAGTTCAAGAATGGAAAGCATTCTGAACGATTTTTTGCCTGGAGGCAGGCTTCGCAACAATGCAATCAACTGTAAACAAGCTAACTGCCCATGCTATCACTGTTATAGGGCCAACGAAAGTTGTACTACTAGCTGAACTAGTGAGCTTCTTTTTAAACGGAACCGCGTGTTTCCTTTGCTTTACAGTGGCAACCGGGTGATAAGCAGGATAACGGCCTTCGAGGTGTGTCCAGTTATACGGAATTAATGGACTTGGGCGGAGGCAACTCTTTGCCCGGAGTTCTTTGCCCCTCGCCCTCGTCCATTAATTCCGTATAACAGGACACCTCGGTGGCCGTTATCCCTTACTTAATATCAATTTGAATACCATTGAAATCACGTTGATCTTTAGTTTGGTTGTAATTTCAACATTGTTTAAATATTTATTTTAGTGGAAATACCATTGAAATCTCGTTGATCTGTAGTTAGAATTTCAATGTTGCTTCAATATTAATGAAGGGTGCAAAAGTGATGTAGAATCAATGCAGTGCGCAGTTGATTCAATGATTTTAACGTTGACAAAGTAATGTTGATTTTAACAGATTCTATGACTAATTGTTATCTGGGTGCAGAATGAGCAGTCATCAACACCAAATAAAAGTACAGTTTTGCAGGTAGCCTTTTAACTACATTTTCTAAAGGCCAGCTTCCGTGCTTGTGTCACAACTTCAGAATGGCTTGACGCACATGCTTCAAATTTGATATGAACATTTGTATGGACTTAATGATGAAGTCAAATGTCAAGGTCAAACCCACCTTGTGAGTGATATCTCAAGAATGCCTGACACACAAGGTTTTTTGGTACATGGGTTTGTATGAACTCAAAGATTAAGTTTTTTTCAGGAATCTCCCCACCAACATTAACCCAGCAGCTTTCCATCCACTATTGTAATTCCTCTGGCATTACATTTCTAGTTGCCATTCATCATGCTAAAAATTTGACACCAGGCACTATGCTGATGCCTGATCCAAAGGGAAAATTATAATAAAAGAGAGACACGTTGAACTTTAAAGACTATAATGTTGGTTTGGCTGTTCATTGATTCACTCATCTGCCAAACTTGTTTTTAAGATATGTTCATAGCAAAAATGGATGCATGTGATTAATTTAGATTAATAATCACAAAGTATGTAATTAATTAGATTAAATTTTTTAATTGATTGACAGCCCTAGTTTAAATTATATAATAAATGCTTAAATTATATGTGATGTGGTGTTTCCCTCCTTTTTCATCTAGATTTTTCTGATTTTAACTCTCATTGCATACCTCTGTAATGGCTTCATATAGAGGACTGATGACTGATTTAATCAAACATAGCCTTTGGTATGGAATCACATCTCCGTATGCGGTCCTGATTGTGTGCCTTGCTATATTTAGAGTGCCCCATCACTTTTTCCCCACTCTGAGTCTCTATGCAGACCTATTCATCTATAATTTTCTTCCTCCTAGCAGGCTTACACACCTTGCCACACATAATGCAACACTCAAGACTGAAGTATAAGTGGTTGGTTGAGATGATGGTGGATGGAGTAAGCTGTACCTTTCATACTGTATTTATTTAGACAGAAAAAAACATAAACCTTCCCTATTAAGAATGGACTTAGCAAGAGCAGGAGACAAACATTTTGACATGAACAAAAGCAGCCCTTAACGTGAACATAAAATAACACAAAACAACAGATCACTGTGCACACTAAGGACGAGCCATAAAAAAAAAAAAAAAAACCCATCTGAAAAATGTCCGATCACACCATGCCAGAAATCAATTCTGAAATGAGATGGCCAGGAGGTTGTTACATTTTAAAAAAGCCATAATGGCAGAATATTCTGACTGCTGAAAGGCCTGAAATTATTTGTTGCTATGAAACTGAGGCAAGCTTTGGTTATTATGACCGCCGTTAGCGAAGCGCGGTCATATACAGTAGGTTTCATCAGTTATTTTCCCCCCGTTTTTTTCTCCCCCTCAGCAGTTTTTGGGTGACGATTCCCAGGACCCTGGAACACCGAGGTATATTAAACCTGGTGGACATGGAGCCCCTCTGGGCTTATAGGGAATAGAAGCTTTAGGTTTCCAGGGAATAACTCACCAACCGCTGTGCAAAATTTGACGTGCTGAATCACACCCATAGAGTCTTTGCATGCACACCGAATTTCATACAGTTACTGTACATTCATGGGGGGGCGCTGCAGCTGACACATATCAGTAGCTTCTTGGATCACGGCATGTGGATGTGCCCATGTGAATATGTGCAGAGGTATAAAAGTCCGGCTTCAGAAAGTAAAAGTCCTACCACATTTTTGTTCCAACCATTCACTTAATCATCTGATTCTAATTAGCACAGCTCTTAAGCCAGGTAGATCATGTAATCACCTTTGTTAAGCACACAGGTACAACCAATACATGGCAAAACTTTTACTTTCTGAAGCCGGACTTTTACATCTCTGAATATGTGTATTAAACCAGTTTGGGAGCAGCACCTAGTATGCAGACTTTTTACATTTGCACACACACACACACACTCACACATACGCATACAGACGTCCACACACATACTCACACACAGGTACACGCACACACACACACACACACACACACACACACACACACACACATTGTTTGTACAGACACACACACAAGTTTGTACAGGCACACACACAGACTCATACAAACACAAGCATACACACACACAGTTGCGTTAGGATGGGGGACTAAGAGGCTTTTGTGCCTAGGGGCGATTGATTTCACAATCCTCAAACACACATACCCACACACACACACAGACTTGCTACATGCACACAGATGAACAAAACACACACACACACACATGTGTACACAGAAACATATATGCTGTAGGGCCGGGCGTCACCAAAGTATCATTTCTGTCTTGTTGCTTGTCTCACCTGTGAACTTGTCTTATTATGGAAGCAGTCCACAGGTGTTTGTATAGACACACATTCACAGTCTATCTCTCTCTCACACACACACACACAGACTTGAACTTGATGTTCAAGCACTTTACACACAGACTGAGTATATTGTTGTTCAAGCACTTTACACACTTCAGACTGAGTATATTATTGTATTGAATTGCTAAACACTGATTGAGTAACCAAGAGGAGACCATATAACCATTTAAGACGTGATGCTTCCACAGAGTTACACGAACATGGATAAGAACATGGCAACACCATGTGGCGGTCATACCATGTACCGCAGTACATCTAGTTTGTGTAGGTTTTTTAGGAGCCTGTAGGCCAGAGGCTTCAGGTGCCATCAGTGGGATTTCGTACGAGACCCTGTAAGTCATCAAATTATCCTGAATGAGCATTTCAAGGAAAATTGATCTGAAACGCAGTCATCTGTGAAATGAATACTGTGAATGAACTCATGAAACGTTTTTTTTAGTTCGACAGAATAGACCACAAAAAGCCCCATCTCAAATAAATATATTTTTTCCCTCTCACATTGAACTGATTATTGAACTGAGGTCTTCCTCCAACCCTAACCCCCTCCAACCCACAAATCCTATATGGTCTCCTAGGTAACCCATCGCAGCCCACCTCCCTACACTATATGAACCCGTACCAGATGAACATGTACGCCATGGCGCTCAAAGCGGTGGGAGAGATCATCCAGGACTACGACAGCGACAAGCTCTTCCCAGCCTACGGCTTCGGGGCCAAGCTGCCTCCAGACGGCAAGATCTCCCACGCCTTCCCCCTGGTGAGAAATCCAGCCACCATATTCTTTTTTTTTTTTTTTAAAAACACTCTTCAGGCTCACTCACAGAAGACACACAAATGCTCCTATGACTGTTTACACACACACACACACACACACACACACACACACTCACACACACTCACACTGGCCTTTGTTTACTTTGTTTACTTGGCTCGATAACTGATGAACACACTGCACTCATTCGCTGTGATCAATAGAATTTCTAATCATCAGACTTCCTACTGCAGAGTGAGTCGTGAATCCTGCCCGAGACGTCAAAGGCTCTAAATGATAAATCAAGAACTGCGTGGTGAAAAAAGAAGTCTGGGAGCAAATAAAGGTGTCTGGTGCGGCTGTGCTCGGGCTCTGTAAAGCTGAGGAGCAGGGAGCCAATGAGGGGGCAGCCTATGAGAGGGACCTCTGAGTCGCAAATGAAGCCCCACATTTACTCATCTTGGCTTCAAACAACCTCACACACACTGACATGCATGCACACATAAGTATGCATAGATGAAAATACACAGACACACACACACACATCCATGCACAAACACATACACAAATATACTCACACATACACACATCCATGCACACAACTCACAGACACACACATCCATGCACAAACACATACACAAATATACTCACACATACACACATCCATGCACACACGCACAAATACACTCATACACACACCCATGTACACACATCCATGCACAAACACATACACAAATATACTCACACATACACACATCCATGCACAAACACATACACAAATATACTCACACATACACACATCCATGCACAAACACATACAAATATGCTCACATACACACATCCATACAAACACATACACAAATATACTCACACATACACACATCCATGCACACACGCACAAATACACTCATACACACACCCATGTACACACAGACACAATTTAATTTCTTTCCAACTGAAGAACCAAAGTGGAAAGCTCTCGGGAGCTTCTGCCATGCCAGTGGGGGAACTAATCGAGCCAATGCTCAACCATCAAAACACACCTTGTGGAGATCCATCACTGGCTCTTTACATTCTTCCTTGGGACTGCACAGCTCTCTAATGGACTTTCCTAATTAGGGGTCACCTTAGCGTGACAAAGCAGACACTCTGACAGCGCAGTGCCAAAGCAACTTTAATCAGCTCTGGGTTTCAATTGGATTATGAATTCCATTTGAGCTTCTCCAGTCTTCTGACTTTGACCCCACTGGGAGGTTTGTGTGCATCAGGGTGTTTGCAGTTCAGATGCTCATCATCTCAATCGATTCCCACTTCTCTGTCAGTGCATCTCCAGCTGATCATGAAATCTGGAAATCTATGTTCAGTCAATCTGATTTGCTTTTGCTATGGTTTGAAAAGCTGCCGTGACATACATAAACGTTTGCCTGGGATTCGTTAGAATGGTCTGGTGGAGAGTAGTTGGTGGTAAACAGAGTAAAAAGCTGGTGTGCGACCTTTCTCCAAATCACCACAAAGGTCACCTCTATCAGTGGCACTCCTGTGGAATGACACAGTTACACAGAACCCCAGCACTGGTCTCTCTTGTCCATCTGATTTTTAAAAAAAAAAATCTTTTTCTGAGCTATAACCAGGCGTACACTAATCCTCCATTATTTCTTGAAGGTTTCATGTCGATAGGTTTTGCTTCATTCGGTCAGTGCAGGCATTAATCACAATGCTGAAACCCTGTCTCAGAGGGCCTTATCGTTGGCTTTAGACTCCCTCTGTCAGATAAGTGAATCCACCGCAGCGCTTCGGTTTCACCTCACTCTGACTCAATCAAACCTGCTCTGCCATTGGCCCTTTTAATGGTGACCTGGAATTTCCCTGGAGGTCAGTTGTGGCCCTCTGCAAAGGCCAGTAATATTTTCATATGCAGCAGTCATCTGACAGTAATAATGTCAGAGGTTGGATTGTAATTTAATTGAAAATAGCTCAGGGCTGCCTTCCCGTATCTGTACAACACATGCTTACAGTAACTTGACCAAAGAACATGAATAAACAAAGTTGCTAAGATACTAGAGCTGTCAAAGTTACGTGCACTCATTTTTAGGGATGCACGATATATCGGCGGCCGATATATTATTGGCCGATAAGTGAAAAAATGAAATATCGGTCCGATAACAGAATTCTGGCCGATAATTTGCACCGATATTTTGTCCTAATTTAGGCCTACGTAAAGTCCGTCTGGCTACACTGAGCTGGCTACTTTTTCCTCAATATAATGTCAGCGGTGTGAATGTATTTCACCACTCTAACAAAATCTGTGGATATGCGTTCATTTGGGAATCTGTGCATCTCAAAATCGTCTCGTGAATGATCCGCCATTTAACCTTACCAGAGCGGAGCTCAGCCCTATCTAGACTGGTCTTGTGCTGGTGTGTTTGCACTTTACCGCGCTGATCGGGGAAACAAATAAGCAAACTCGTTAGTGGGACATTAGTAGGCCTAGTTCTAAGTTGTGTTTTAGTATTATATTTGCATTACGTTAGCTTGGGTTTTGTATTACTACCTAGAAATATGCTAACCATTCCTGCTTCAGTTCTAGACAGGTCATCATAATAAGTTATTAAAACCTTCGGGGCTAACCCCTTTCATTTCTGCTGCAGCAGGTTGTGCGCAACAGAGTAGACGGACATGAGCGTTTAGTCCTAAATTAAAGCGATTCATACTCTCTAGCCACTCACTCGCAATTCACTGACGTCAGGTTCACTTAAAGGAGCCACACATACTGTAGGGCTAGGCTACTGTTATGTTGTTGACTACCGCACTATTGAGGACTATTATGAGTTCTGTCCATAATTTGGTGGTAGGTAAAATTACTGCAATAAAATTATGCTTATTAAATGTTTTTCCCAAATCACTTTTCACAATTTTTTTTCAAGAGTAATATTATCGGTTATCGTATCGGTATCAGCCACAACAAACCAATAAATATCCGTTATCGTTATCGGCCCTAAAATTCCATATCGGTGCATCTCTACTCATTTTACTAAAACATGCACTCATTTTACGATATCATACACTCATTTTATTCAATCATGTGCTAAATTGTTTAATATTTTACTAAATTGTGCTCTCGTTTTAATTAGATTGTGTACTAATTATTTTATTCCTACATTTTATTCACAAGAACAAAGAGAGGCAGCACAACAGATGGTTCAGTAGATTGGACTCACATTGGATGTTCCCCTCGATTAATAAACCAGAAGTCAAACATTGTTAAAGCACAAATTACAAAGTGATTTTTACAAACTTTAAGAGATGGGCTGCAGAAGCACAGTAATGGCATAATTGCTAACTACAGCCATGGTGACCATGATTGTCATGCATGTTCAGTCTTCAAAATCAGGCTTAGAAATCCAGAGGTCTATGCCCAGCATTACTATCTCAGAATTTCGACTTACTCTCTTAGACTTCGACTTCGGTCCTGCCAAATATACATTTCTATCTTTCACTGGCGTAAAATGTCAACTTTAAAAAATGAAATACATTTTGTGATTAATTATAATTAATTATAGGATTGCATGCACTTAATCAAAATCATTTTTTAAATCCCTTGACAGCGCTAATTAATACCTAAAAAGTGTTTATACTTCATAACTAGGCCTACAGTAATTAACGGGTAACTCCTGTGTGACCTTTTGTGTGTTTCTTGTTAAACTGTTTAATTTCTGCAGAATTCTAGCACCGAGGATCCCAACTGCGTGGGCATCGAGGGGGTACTGGAGGCATACTTCCAAAGCCTGAGGACAGTTCAGCTCTACGGCCCCACCAACTTCGCGCCTGTCATCAACCAGGTGGCAAGGTAAGGAGCAGTGAAACATGTCTGCACACGGTATGGGGCTGGTCAAATGTGTGTGACGAGAAGTCTCTGGAGTCTGTCTCTCTCTTTCTTCTTTCTCTCTCTCTCCACCCTCACCCCCTTTTGCCTTTCTTTTTCTCTGACTGACAGACCCTGACCTGTCAGCCTCCCCAGTGTTCACTCTTAAAGGCAACTCCAATAATGTGTTTAGTGAACAGCACACACACACACACACACACACACACACACTTTCCAGTAATAGCATTTTTTCCTAATGAGACAAGCCTCTACTACAACTAATTAAAGAGTTGGTTAAACAACGATTTACTTTAACAAAGAAAATTGCCATCAGCTCAATACATGTGTCCAAGTAATGACCAGAGGCCTACTGTAGCTCAAGTCTTAAAAGCAAGAGCACTTATAAGCTCGGTATACACACACCGCATAAGACTATGTGGGGAGAATGGGAAGTAATTTGGGGAAAGGGAGGTTTTGCAACCATGTAAACCAAACATTCTGCCTATTTATCTACTTATCTCTCTCTAACACACACACACACACACATTAATGAATAATGCAGATACTATTGTGAACAAGTTAAAAAGTGCTGAGGCCCTGGCCGACGGAATCAGCCTGTCAGGAGTGCTTTTCTAGCTGGTCTGTTTACTGAAGCACAGGAGGAACATCACCAGTACACCTCACTCTGCATCACACACACACACGCACACACACACACACAAACACACACACACACACACACACAGGCTCAGAGACACACGCACAGCACTACACAACACACCCTCAGAGTTGTTTTCTATGACTGGAGGGAGACTTAATTATTTTGATTCGAATTTATTGCAGGCTGAAGGTGTTGTCCAGGGGAGTGTGTGTGTGTGTGTGGTGTGTGTGTGTGTGTGTGTGTGTGTGTGTGTGTGTGTGTGTGTGTGTGTGGTGTGGTGTGTGTGTGTGTGGGGGGTGTAGTGTGATGTGTATGTGGAGGCGGTTATGATAGTGGTAAAATAGCCCTCTGTCTCTGCAACCACTCCACTTGTCCATTCCAACGTCCTTCCTTCCAACTCATTTTATTTATAGCAGTCTCATCGCCATAGTAATATCATACTGCGCGGTTCGCGCAGGGCTCTCGCTTGCGTAATCACATTTAGCGCAGGAACTTCAACTGCTCTTCCACGGACCTCCATAGCTCCAGCGCCTGCTCCCAGAGAAGTGAGGATGTTCTTCACTTCTTGCTCTCTTTCTCTATGCATCCCTCTTTTTCTCTCTATCTCTTCCCCCATGCTGTAAATGAAGAAACATGTCTCTGTCCCTCTCTCTCTCTATCCATCCATCCCTATTCCTCTTTTCTATTCTCTCTATCTCTCTCTCTCCCCTTTGGGTTGGTTGGATTGGAGTCCTTGTTTAACCTGTCTCCCACTCTCCCTCTTAATGCACTGTATCTATCACTCTGTCACTTAAAGCCTCTCTCTCTCTCTCTCTCTCTCTCTGTCTCACCTCCCTATGTACATCACCCTTTTAACTTGTGTAGAGATGCATTACTCTCTCCACCTCTCCCCACACTGCATGCTAATCTATAAGAATGTAATTCATACATTCATTAAATCAATAGTCAATAGTGAAAGGTCCCATATCCCCCCTATAGGTCATCTCCACGCAGGCAGGCATCTTCGTCCATATGAAAGGAGGAACATGTGGGCGGCCGAATGTGAAGGCATTTAGCCGGTTTCAGCTTCCCCGCCTCCAGCCGCGCACTGATGCTGAGTCAGTCAGACAGAGTGGCAGTGTGGTCCCGCTTTTCCTGTGGGCGAGACCATTACCTGCAACAAGAGCCTAAAAACACACACATACACATACACACACACACACACACACACACACACACACACACACACACACCACTACCACACTCACAGGCACCACACAACTAGGAATCCCACACACATACACATTGCTCTTGACTCGCAGGGGAAAACTATTTGAATTCAGAAATAGACCTTATTACCGTGGTGATCAGACATAATAATACTGATACTGCAGTTTGTTTCTTTCTTTCCAAACAATTTAATCGCATAAAAGAATGTGGAATTACTATTGTTCTCCTTGATTCCATTATAGTTCAGGCATTTGCATAATCGTGATGAATTCCCCACACTAAACTTCTGAGGTTTTTGGGTAATCTTTCTGCCATGATTTTAGCTTTCTTGTTTTGAAAATGCATCACAACTATTATTTCTCAATGTCTTGCCATTGTTAAAGGTGCTCTAAGCGATGCCACACGTTTTATAGACTAGAACGTTTTGAGCTCTAACTTGTGCTCTAGCGCAATTGACTTTGTATACTCACGCTTTTGTCTTTCCTATTTTGCAGTCAGAGCATATTGGAATTTTCCCTCCACAAGTACATGTGCGCCCACGGGGGTGTTTCAGCGAAAAGAGGGGGCGTTCCGGGGCAAATGGTCCCGGTTGATATTTTGCAGTTTCAGAAAACAATTCCGCCACAGACCAAGAACCTCCTGGTCTAAAGTCAGTGCCGCAAATTCAGACGCTATTTTAAGGGCGCATGCATGGCCACAGGCCTACAGGAATGAATGCTATGCACACCGATCTACAGACACCCTGTGCACAGATGGAAACATTCAAAGCCTTGATAATATTTGTCCGTTTCCCGGGTTTGTTCGTGCATTGGTAAAAATTTAGTAGCCTATAGTACATCTACATGGAATATCTTTACAACAACAATGCCTAATTACAACCTATTAATTTGGACAACTTTATACAGCCCTATAAAGGCTAAAGTTACCTTTAGTTTTGTTCCAATTTACCACTGTGTATGGCTTTAAACATCGTGTGCGCTTTAACATCAGCCTATAAGCATTATTCCAGCTGTGCTAAGGTTTTAAGTATAAGGATATACTCTTTTGATCCCGTGAGGGAAATTTGGTCTCTGCATTTATCCCAATCCGTGAATTAGTGAAACATACTCAGCACACAGTGAGGTGAAGCACACACTAATCCCGGCGCAGTGAGCTGCCTGCTACGACAGCGGCGCTCGGGGAGCAGTGAGGGGTTAGGTGCCTTGCTCAGGGGCACTTCAGCCGTTCCCACTGGTCAGTGCTCGAACCGGCAACCCTCCGGTTACAGGTCTGGAGTGCTAACCAGTGGGCCACGGCTGCCCCTAAATTTTGTGGATGTTCCCTCCATCCTTTCTTTGTTTTCAAAAACGTTTTATATCCATGATGGCCTTGAAGTCTTGAGTTTGTGAATTCGCTTAAATAAGCTTATTATGTGCTGTTAACCAGCAACCATAGACAGTGAAAGAAAGCAGCAAGTAGCCTTGGCTACAATTTTCTATTCAAAATATTGTAAATAGCCTACTGTCATGCAGTTAATGGGATACTGTGCAGAGTTGGAAAGTTAGGTCTACTTGGAAACTGTTTCTCGTTGAGTTGCCTGATAGTAAGGTACAGCCGTAGCTTACACCTGCAGGAGCACTTGCTTGGGCGCCTGTGTTCCGTAATGCACTTTGCTCCCCTCATCTATACGACGCAGTTCCCATTTCTCCAAACCATACATAATTACAAGGACAAATATTGCTACACGAGGGAAATCAGTGTGGTGTCCGATGTGAAAAAATAGGTATAAATCTAGCATACACATTTCCACAAATCACGGATGCGTTGATGACATAAATTAGGAAATATTAGAGGACTTAATGAGACGTGATGTTGAACTGCATGCCAATGCCATTTAACCCAAATGCCCCAGCAGCAGCACGGGAGAGGAGAGCTTATCTGACAGATCTGCATTGTCTATACTCTTTAGTGAGGTAGATTACATTGCAAAAATATCACCATATTTTATAACCTCGTGATTCAGTAAGAGTGATCACAAAACATCGGAAAGTGACATTTCTGTATTACATTTTGTCAAGAGGAAAAATCAATAGCAAAATGTTCCCAACTGACTATAGCGCTGTGAACTGTTCCTGCTGCCTGGAAAATCCGCCATCATAATAGCAATCCGCTATGGAACAAGCGTGCCTGTTGTTAAAGGGAATGTGAGATGACGCTCTGATTGGTTTATTGCATGTTACGCCCAAACCACACCCATGAGTAATGTAGCTACTACAGACCACCCCATTTTAGATTTGTGTTGGGCGCAACAGTCATTATCCCGCCGGTAAAATAGAAACAGCGCCCAAGATCCGCCCACAAAGCGATTTGCGCAAAATCAATTGCGCAAAAGTGCAAGATAGAGCCCTTTATGTCACTTACTGCAAACATCACCTCACCATCCGCTAGCTGTCTGTGTCCTGAATACACTGTAAAAACATGCAACCTCTGTGGACAGCCCAGGCTCCAAAAACGGCAACAAAAACAACCTGGGCAAACCTAGCCCATAAAAACATAACAAACTGTTCCAGCAAATCACAGACGAGATGCGCGTTTAGGAGTTTCAATATCACGGGAGCAACACGGGAGGGAGGGGGAGGAAGTAGCGAGCTAGCTCTGTTTTGTTTGAAAGTCAACACAAGTGACGTTACCCAGCATCGCTTAGAGCACCTTTAAGGTCGGTTACTTGCCCGGTGGCTGTCTTCTTGCTCCAGAATGTATTTGGGGGCTCTTATGCCAGAGCTCAAATGCAGTCTTATTGTGAGAGTTGGGCATTCTACCAACTATGCTGAATAGCCAGTCCCGACAGCTTTATCACTGTAGAGCTTGTTTGTCAGGGTTCTGTCCTAAGGCTTTTCCCCATATGCTGTCTGCCTAGTTAATCTCTGTAGCATGGTCAGGCAAGTTTATTTATAAAGCACATTTCATACTTAGAGACAGTTCAGTGTCCTTTACATAAATAAAGTTTAAGGCAATGTTTATTCAGTATGTGTTTTTTTAAGCAACTAGGGAGTGGGCTATCGTCAGTCAGTTTGCTGCCCCAGGTATGTATCTGTATTTTCTGAATGAACAGGCAGGTTTCTGAGTTGGCTAAGGATGCTTTAAGATGTTGCAGAAATGTGAGTGGAAGGGGTTCTCTCTCGATTACTCTGTCATCACACTCAGAAGTACACTCATAAACTTTTAAGCATTGCTGCTCTGCAGGAGCTGGTGGCACCGATATCAAATGTCAAACTTGTATTAAAGGTTAACGTTAATAAAACTCAGGAACACAGGAATTTGGTCGGCTTTATGACTGGACTAGGACCCGAAACTGGATGAATGCCATGTGGAGCTCTTGACAAAGGGTTATGGTTTGCACCAGACCGCAGGCATCCTGAGGGACCTGATGCTGAAGGACCTTACGAGGTCAGATAGACTCTGCACACTGCACAGGACATTATTAGATGGTCCCAGTGTCCAACATCGATTGGTCTTGATACTCCACACGCTTCTCCAATCTAATGCGATCCAGACATTTGTTAAGTCGTTTGTGGAGGTAGGTAGAAATTGCAGTGCACCGCTGAAGCTGTCAGACATGGAGCAAGTTGTCAGCACCATCACCAGAGATGGAAAGAGAGGGTGACGGAGACGCAGACAGAGATATGTGGGATTTATTCCCTTTATTTATTTCAACTGATCTCTGTTGGGATGCCAGATGAATGTGATGGATACGGAGAGGGGATGGGGTGGGGAGGGGGGATGGGCTGTTATTTTTTGAAAGGACAGCATGACATTTGGAGAATGTCCTTATCAGCCTGTGGGTTGTGTGGAGAAGCTGAAGCTAGGGGAGGTGTGTAGGGGAGAGCTGGGGGGGATTGTGAGTCTTTGTTGATCGGGTGCAGATGACAAAAAAAAGTCCACTGTCCCCCATTCAACCCAGCCAGCTCTGGTGGCACAGACCAAGACAGTGCAACAACTGGAGCAGAGCGAACTTTGCAACCACACACTTTTTCTTGTGATGCACAAACTCCAGGCCCCAAATCAGAGAACAATCCCCCCTTATGCTTCCTTCCGGTGTTCCATTGCACACTTATAAGTGGAACTTTCACATTGTGTAGTAGAAGCTCTGAAATGGCTTGAAGTCAGTCATTTCCCAGGCGCAATCCCATAGAGCTTCAGCCCGACGCCAGGTGAACTCTTAGAGGCGTCATCATTACAGATCCTCACAGAACATCTATATTTGCCCAGATAATTGTGTGGGATTAAAGTCAACGATCCTGAAAGGGAGGTGTTTGCTTTGTGGCCGGTACATTATCTGTAATGCATTACTGTAGGTTTGAGTGTGCGTGTTTGGCCCTGTTGTTTACGCTGATAATGTGACGTGATATGTGTACTGACTGAGCGGCTTCTGTTCTCTTTGCCTGCAGGCTGGCGGAGGAAGTGACGGACGGCTCACAGTACTTCGTACTGCTCATGATCACAGACGGGGTCATATCGGACATGGTGCAGACCAAGGAGGCCGTGGTCAACGTAAAATAACTTTCACCTCCTACACTTAGCTCTCAAACACTCTGTCGGTCACTACTCTGTGCCCTCATTGCAGTGGGAAACACATGCCAATATAACTTGCCACACATACATATGAAAAGAATAGCAAAAAGAAAATAATGTAAGCCCATTTCTTCTAGCTGAGTGCTTTGTAGTTCATCATATACCTCATGCATTATTGCATAATGCTCTCTCTTTGCCTCTTGTAATTCCCAGGCTGCTTCTTTGCCCATGTCTATCATCATAGTAGGAGTGGGACCAGCTGAATTTGATGGTAAGTGAAGTTAAAGCTGCAGCATACGCTTTTCTATTCCCATCTATCAACAGCTTTTTGCAGAACTGAAACTGAATGCCAGACTGCATCTTTAATGCATGTTTTTGTAGTAGTATGCCAGATGGGTGGTAGTATAGAAGACGTCTGTTGTTAAAAGCAGCTTCCCATTCAAGTAGTTCTTTACACTGTTCATTCTTACTTTCTTACGTTCTTTCTTTCTTTCTCTTACGGAAATAACGATGAAGTCAAGTTGAACGGGTTAATCGGAAAAGGTGGCTTTAGAAAAAGAATCACAGTTTTAGAGGACGGACAAAGCTACCACGAAGTAATTATAGCAGCAGAGAACCACAATCTGCCCAGGAACTGAGCAGTGAGACTATTTAACGATGCGGTATGCCATCCTAAATGTTAATTGGCTAAGTGATTGGAGTGAGCAGTGTTGCTGTGGGCAAAGCTGGTTTCTCATGCCTGATGACAGGTGAACTCTCAGCGGGACCCATTACTAGGGTTTTGTGGCGAGTGTGTGTGAGAGGATGTGCTTATATTAGTCCTGTATGTTTGTGTGTGTATGCGTGTGTGTGTACAGTATGTGTGTGTGTGGAGGGGTGTATGTGTGCGAGCTCGAGAGATATACACACACAGAGGGAGGTCATAGTATGTAAGCAAGCACACATTATTGAGAACCCTACCTCTCAGCAGAATCCAACAACTGACTATTTTTTTCTCTGCAACTATTCTTAGTTATTATTTTATTATTATTTCTATAATTACTGATTTACGAAAAAAAGGACTCGCTCAAATTTACTAGCCTCTATTCTTACTTTATTTTGAACTGGTGCAATTAGAGGTTGATTTTCTCAGCTTCTGAATTTTACTATTGTTTTCTGGTCCATGTCTGGTAGTGGCTGAAGTCGCGCCAGAATGACCTTGCATTGCAGTGCTGTGGGCTGTAGGTGGTTACTTGGGCCTGACAATAAGTGATTTCTCACTGGGACCTATTACTATTTCTCTGGGTTTATGCGTGAGAGCCTCCAAATTTTTCCTTTCTCTGTGCGTGCGTGTGTGTGTGTGTGTGTGTGTGTCTGGGTGTGTGTGTGTATGTGAGCCTCTGAGTTTGTCCTCTGTGTGTGTGTGTGCAGTTGTCTGTGAGTGTGTGTGTGTGTGTGTGTGGGTTGGGGGGGTTCAGGTGAAATGCACCTAGCTGAGCCTCCCTGGGCACCCACACAGCCCTCGAGCTCTTCCATCCCCAGCAGCGCACCTCTCCAGCTGTCTCCAAGTGCCATCTGCCAATCTCTGTGCCATGACAGACCTACGCGCACGCACGCGACGCACACACACACACACACACACACACACACACACACACACACACACACACACACACACACAAACAAACACACATATACACCTACGCGCCCACACACAAACACACATACACACACATAAACACACACACCTACGAGCCCACACACACACACACACACACAAACATGCACACACACAAGATTGTATATAGACACACTATACCCTATTTACTTTTCCCTCTCCTTTTGGTGTCACAAGCAAAAACCAACAGCTTCTGAATTGTATATGAATGCCCACGACAGAGGTCCAGTTCACTACTAACATACATTTTTTCCCATGCTGAAGACAACAGGTGTAATGTGCAAGATAGCTATAGCAGATAGTGGGGGGCAATAATAAGAAAGCATTCTGTATCTGTATTCTGGATCTGAGATTCTGTCATCTCTCCCGGTAGCAATGGAGGAGCTGGATGGAGATGAAGTGAGGGTGTCCTCTAGGGGGCGATATGCAGAAAGAGACATTGTGCAGGTAGGATCGCACCCCCCACTCTTGTTAGCCTTGGACAGAATACATGTCTCCCTTAAACTCTCCTTTGACTCTATGAGTAAAATCTCTTTACCATAAGAGCAGCCCATTTACTACCATGTGAACTTCTCATCTCTGTCTATTGCCCACATTCTTTGCCACCCCTTTTGCCTTCCCCTTCCAGTTTGTGCCATTCCGGGACTACATCGACCGGTCGGGAAACCAAGTGCTGAGCATGGCACGACTGGCCAAGGACGTTCTGGCTGAGATCCCTGACCAGCTGCTGTCCTTCATGAAGAGCCGGGATATCGAGCCCCGGCCCACCCTGCCCAACGCCAACACCAACAATCAAGCCCTCAACATGCGCATCTGAGCGGAGACGGGGGTCCAGAGAGGAGGCGGTGGCTGTCCCTGGAACTTTATTAATGCTGCCATCCACTCCTGAAATGAAGCGCATCAAGTACATCCACATAAAGCATTTTTATCAACCTGAGCTAATATAATATGGGTGGGAGGAGTGGGCTAGTGTTAATCCTTTGACTCATCCAGAAAAAAAAACTCCATAACACTCAACAAGTTATTTCCCAACACTCTTCTCAACAGTCTTCAATAACTCGACAGTCACCACTCTTCCTGAAATCCTTCTCTGTCCTTCCTACCCAAGTGCTCACAACTTTAGCACATCTTATGGTGTGACCCACATCAGCCAAGCAGAAAATTATGCCTGGCAAGCAAACTTTTCTAATCAACAAGGCTTTCCGCCTTTGACTTATTTCATCTGACAAGATCATGGCTTAGTCTCCCAACAAGCGTGGAACAGACAACAGAAAAACAAGGATTTAGCAAGGAGAGAGATAAAGAGAAAAAAAGCATTACATTCTGTCACTCCCACACTTGAATGCTCAATCGACCCCTGAATGCATGCAGTGCATTTGAAACCTCTCTGGGCTCTATGCTTTAGCAGAGAATGTTGCCAATGGGTGCAGAGAGTGTTCCAAAGTGGCATTATATGAGGACTGAACCCTGGCTGAACTTGTCATGTAAACACTCTAATGAAGCAGGCATCTGCAGCAGGGGATGGGATCGGCACAATGGAATGAGAATTACGGTCCGCCTATTCTTATCGGCGGTGGGAGCTTTGCTTGGTGTCTCCACGTCTGTCAAGGACAACTTGCTCTGAGAGTCATTTTAATGTTTCTTTCTACACGACTCACACAGAGATGTTCACCAGCTGTCTCCTGCTATAGTCATATCCGTCACAACAATGGGTTTCCCGTGGCCCAGTAGCCACTGCTGTGCTGCAGACTTTGACTGACTGTATATTTCAAACCAAACAAAAGTCAAAGTGTGAATCTGTCAGAATAACGCTGGAAGTGTGGAAGAGTGGCCTTTGTGAAGCTCTTGTTGACTGCATGCCACTAACCAACATCTTTGTTTGTACTATTTAATTTTTGGGAATATGTGCAAATAGTTGGAAAAGTTGATTCACTTATTTATTGACCAAAAACTAGCTACGGTCAACATTCCTGATCATCTAAAAATTATATGTATTTGTTCAGTGTCACTTGTTGCAATATACCAAACATCATGAGTTTAGTATCCTATATGGCTGTTTACATACTGAAATGGCCATTATGAGCAGTTTTCATTTATTTGGGTAGTCTCATGAGTTTTAGGTGTAACGTTTATGTGTAAAATAAGTTTCTACCTGAGAAGATTCCGAAGAATCCACTTATCCTACATTCAAAGTTGAGAGGACAGAAGCAACTTAGACATGTCAGACGGTCTCTGTCAAAGGTGTTATCACTTTAATTTCTATGTTCATTGTAGTCACTTCCCCACCTACCCAGCGTGGCTCCAGCCCTGTGTGGAGATGAATAATTCATGGTCTGGCTCACAGCAGCATATCCGCACCCTCCTTTCATAGTCCACAGAGTCTGCTGCACTTATTTAGAATAAGAATGATCCACCACAGCCACCTCATGGCAACAATCTGGGACAAAAGTACTCACATGTTGTCCAGAGAGAGAGAAAGAGAGAGCAAAGGAGACAGGTGACGTTCCCAGGTCACCTCGACTCCCTTATTGAGAGTCAGCAGGATTGGCTCTTGAAAGCCCAGCTGTCAGCCCATTAAAAACACATTTCTAGGAGAGTTGCAAAACTGGCGTTTTTACTTTTGCAAATGTATGCATAGTTATTCTGAGGCTGCTCTGGCATTTTTACTATGTATGTGGGTCTAACTGCTGTAAACTGTCATACTTTGGTATAAATATGCATGAAAAGTTTCATTATTTGGGATTTTTGTCTCTTTTTTTCCCTTCTTCTTATGTATGCTCCTACCACGACTGTGGTTGTTTTTCAGTGCAACGTTGTCATTATGAGGCGCCAGGTGTGACAATGACACCTGAATAACTTGAGGTTGAGTCAAATGTAGCCGAAGGCCAAGTGGGCAATCTGCGGCTTTTTGTACAGGACTCTTAATTAATATGAAACTGACACAATACATGATAAGCCCAGAGAGAGAAAGAGAGAAAAAAACAGTGGCATTTCAAGCACTACAATTGACATGCAGGGTTTGAGTATGTACTTCACAAAGAACTTATGAAGCTATTGGCCAGTTTTGTTTAGTTTTGTTTCATTAATTTGACCTCTGCCAGCAGTATATATCACAAACCTACTTTATCAGACAACATATTCTACCATTATGATAATACTTATGTACATGGTACACAGGTATTTGTACTTAGAGCACATTTTATTACTGAGTGTTGGGAATCAGTTGTAGCCATGCCATGCGCATGAAGGGTTGAGTAAGGACGGAATATGAATACAGTATGTGGCCTTACTTCTTTGTCAAGTGTATATGAGAGTTCAGTTGATATACATGTCAGGGCAGTTTGTTACACGAATTATGTTGTTATGATTTGAATTTTATTTTGCATGGAATTAATGGGACCGTTTTAATGATCATCAAAGAAGTAACTGTATACCTTAAAGTGTAACTCTGGAGTAAAAACAATCTTGGGTCTATATACGGTAGTTAACAACTTCAAACTTTTGATTGAGAGCAAAATGACATTAATTGGTGGCGTTTTGAGCAAGACCATTTATTTGCATTATCACTGAATGGGTTGTTTTTAGTCCGGAATTTGAAATCAACTACCTGTAGATAACTGTGAATATAGCTAGCAAACTGTGAATGTTTTTTTTTTGTATGATGCTGTATTGTGTTCATGTTCTCTCTCCTGTTGCGTACAGTGTCCATAATAGAGATACTGGTGTAGAATCAGGCAAAGAGTATGATGTAGCTTGCTACCAATAGATGATATTTTCTAAACATATAGAACACACGTGTTTATCAGTCTAGTGTCGCAAATACAGCCGCAATCTTTGTGTCTTTGAAATTATAAGAGTGCTAATTTAGTACAACCGCATGCACATAAATTGTTGGAGAGCAAGATGAAACCTCATTTAAATCTTACGTAGTATTTTTTACATTGAGCATGATTTGTCAACTATGTGTTCAGTGAGTAGATTGTAGAGGTTATTTCTCCTTATCTAGCTTGACCAGACCCTAATCCTTGCCCAAGTCTTTCATTTTTTTTAGCATACTCTTCCACTTGCACTGCTATATCATCAGAATACAGTACAATTTTAGTTTGAAACCAAAATTCCATTGATAAGGTCAACTGAAAATGAACCTTTAGTTGATTTATTCCCCAAAACGGTTGCACACGCAACACAGGGCATTGTCAACCCCTTCAGTTTGCTTCTGAAGAGGCGGCTGCCAAAACTAAACTCTTACCACAGCCAGTACTTTTTCATGGATCTTCAATCAGTCTCCTTAGGACTCCTTATGAGCTTCGGTGGAATACAAGATCAGGACAAAAGAAAACATGAATTCACCAAGAAGCCTACATGTCGTGTTTGGACAATGTTCAAATGCTCAACGCTTCTGTGCCACTGCCTGGTAATAAAAAAAAAACTATGATGAATGCTGGAAGTTTTTATATAGGCTATAACTTTAAAATAAATAGGTCTATATTTCATTCTGTTTGAATGTCAATGTTATTGCACTGCAAAATGGGACAATATTGATTTGAAACTTCTGACAGGTTTCCCAAACTCATTAGCCAACACTCACTGTATGAATGTGAAAACGTTTTGGCAATAATAAAGCACTTTGAAGTAAACCATGCGTTTGTTTTTTCTGTTTATATTAAAATGTGTTAATTCACAGTAATTTAGTTTCTTCATAACAATTTCTGACATTTCCAGACTTGCTGCGCCATCTAGTTGTAGAACTGTGTTTTGCAAGACAATTAAAATTTGCCCATTTCAACTGCGAAACTTTTAATGTTGGACATTTGCATAGCCTACATTCAGTTTTGAAACTTCCAAACAATCCATTATTTCCCTTTGAACATTAAAGAATATAAACGTATTTGATATTACTGCTTGCTTTGCCTGCATTCCATGCCGATCCAGTCCACGGTTTAGCCATGGTTCTCCATAAAACTCTTGTAGCTTGGCCGGATCTTATTACACATTTGTGAAGGGCGGGCCTTTTATGTGTTGCTGCTACAGGGATACCAAGATGGAAATCCAGGGGCTTGCTGATGCCCAAAACACTCACTATCAACATGGCGTCCCACGTAGAACAGGTTTGTCTCCGCCGAGATCAACGAGGGGGGCTTGTTCTAGCGCAATTTCAAACGAAAACGAAGTGGGGACAGTTTCAGAGTCTCGTAAAACGCACAGTGACAACAACAACAACAGGCCTAGGACGTCTCCATTTCGCCTACTGGCAGAAAATGGCAGCGGTGTCTGTCTGCCAGTACTCAATAAGCCAAACGGTAAGAATATTCACATGCAACTACAGCCTCAAAGCCATGAGGGGATTAGTGGGCATCATAACGTGACAGCAGTGAAGGACAAGGATTTTGGCGGGTTACAAACAGCCTCCGACCAAGTCAGAGGTGTTTCAAAGTACGACGTTGAGAAAGAAGATCGCTCATTGCAAATGGCGCTGCCGCTCTTTGACGGGGAAGATGGCTACTCTGAGCATTCACAGCAGTGTCAACAGCTAACGTTAAACAAGAGTTTACGGCAGCAACATCTAGACGGCGCCACCCTTCAGCAGTCACTGGTAAGCGAAAATACAGTAACACCGAGGAGCAACAATACAGGCGTAGCCAAGGCCCAAACGGAGGAATTTTATGTGGATTTCAATGTTGTACAGGAAGGAAATGTTAATACGACTCAGAGAGACCAACCAACCTCTTGCTTGACTAAAGATGGAGAGCGGGTGAACGGTAAGGCCGTTGAATCCTCTGAAATCAAGACGTTCAGGTCAATGGAGGTGCACAGCACACCATTGCTTTTAGAACCGGATGACGAGTTGAATAATGTCATTAGCCGAACACTTAATTCACAACCCGCTCCATTGTCAGATGTTAGTTTTATTGGTGCTTCCGAACGACTTTCGGATTCTACTCTAACAGACAGAACAAGACGGGGAACATGTATTGATGCTGAAAATGGAAACATTGTTTTGTCGAACGAATATGGCGATACTGTTCGCCATGCCCATCTCTCTCGTGAAATCATTTCTGAGAATGACCTAACATCATCCGCAGAGTTAGGTTCAAACAAACTGTCACCTCAGTCAGAGACGAAAAGTACTTCTGCTTCTAACGAAGATATGATGGATTCTGTGGAGATGCCTGACGCAAGTAACAATTCGGAGTTTATGTCCGACTTCACAGGCTTATCAGAAGCACCAGCGAACGTAGACAACCGGGCCTCAAGTGGCATTGCGCCCGCAATGTCCCACGAAACGTTCTCTGGCACCATCATGATAAACAATCAAAGCATCATTGTCACAATTGAGAACGGTGTTCTGACCTTAGCTGCATCGCCCGAGGGCTACACTTACAAAGACGACGGGATGGTCAGTCTAAAAGAGCACCTTGGTATGAAGGACCATGAAGACATCGTTCTTCTCAACTATGACAGTGGTACCAAATCCATAGGGAAGATCAGTAACGTTGCAGTGAGTGCCCAGCAAGATGAGCTAAAAGCTGGCTTGTCTGTAAGTGACACAGAGCTGAACCTTGCTGACGACTCCTCCCTCACAGAAATCGGTGCTACTTTAGACTCTTGCACTCCCATCAAGCAGGAGGATGTCAGGCTGTGTGGCATGGACGAGGGTCACCCCGGGCCGGAGGAGCAACCTCCCAAAAGTGCCTCCACAGCAACTGGCGAGGATGAGCTGCAGCCCATGAGCCTGGCCGGTGTCGTGGGCCTCTCCAAGAAGGCCGCCCTGGTCACCTACTGCTGCCCGCAGCCCGGCTGTACCAGCAGCTTTGAGACCAGGCAGAAGCTGAAGCTCCACCTGCTGTTCCACACGGAGGACCAGCGGCCCTTCAAGTGCACGGTGGAGGGCTGCGGCTGGTCCTTCACCACCTCCTACAAGCTGAAGCGCCACCTGCAGTCCCACGACAAGCTGCGGCCCTACCGCTGCGAGTGGGAGAACTGCGGCCGGCGCTTCACAACCGTCTACAACCTGAAGGCTCACGCCAAGGCCCACGACAGCGAGAACGCGTTCGCCTGCGAGGTGTGCAGCGAGCGGTTCCGCAGCGCCACGCGCCTCGCCAACCATCAACGGACGCATTTTGAGCCAGAGAGGCCCTTCAAGTGCGAGTTTCCTGGTGAGTGGCATCATTGGTGGCTTGGTGTGCATGACCCCAGAACTTATGCTTACAGCATTTAACCAGTTTTCAAGTGGTGCTTGGATGGTTACTACACATACCATGATATTATACTACTACAGTAGTGTAAAGTGGCCACTGGTGTGCTGATTAATGCTGGGTCACTGTGGATCATAATGTTTCTACTGTTTATGAAAGTGCAGAACTCCCAACATTTAACAGTCTGTCTACAAAAGTGAAACACTCTTTCTGCCCAGATGGAGTCCTTTAGAATACCAGTATTCTGCCATCCCACCAGCTGTTTTTAAAAAAAAAAAATTTTTTTTTTCTGGTTCATGCACTTATGTACTGGTTTCCATTGTTTTTTCAGGCTGTGAGAAGACATTCATCACCTTCAGCGCCCTGTTCTCTCATAACCGCACACACTTCAGAGAGACGGGCCTGTACAGCTGCACTTTCCCTGGCTGTGACAAGAGATATGACAAGGCCTGCAGGCTCAAAATTCATCTTCGCAGTCATACAGGTATCGGCCTGTGCACATTAGGCTGTGTGTGGGACGAGTGCCTCCACTCTATCTGTATTCCTCTTTGACGTTCTGTATTCCTCTTTGACGTTCTGTATTCCTCTTTGACGTTCTGTGTTCTGTATTCCTCTTTGACGTTCTGTATTCCTCTTTGACGTTCTGTATTCCTCTTTGACATTCTGTATTCCTCTCCTCATTGCAGGTGAACGGCCGTTTGTGTGCGATTCCGAAGCCTGTGGTTGGACCTTCACAAGCATGTCAAAGTTACTCAGACATAAAAGGTGAGTGAAGACCCATTGGGGTTTCTGATTGCATTGCACTACCAGCTGTATTCTAGATAGTCAGCAATTCAGGACGTTGATATTTGAGCGTTGAACAGACACTTTTATGAAAGTGCAGTACTTTCAGTGCTTCGGCAGCAACGTGGTGATGGGCTGGAATTGTTTTTTGCAAGCTACTATGTTTGCAGAGCCAGAGTTGTGTATGAATACTGCCATTTTCGGTGCTTGCACAGAACTGACAGGTAGTGGACCCTGAGGAGCAATTAGATCCATTTAACAAGCAGCATATTGATTTTGAATTGTGGACTCTTATCTTTTAAGTGCACTTTTATTTCAGCCTAATGCTGGAGGACTCTATCTCTAGGGAAGGCAGTAATGTGTGTATGTAGGACAACAGATCTAGGTTACAGTTGAAAGAAGGACGGTGAAGGGGTGTGGGGGGTAAATATAGTGGGTATTGCTCCATTGAGACTCAGTGTTCTGTGTGGGGTGGGTAAATATAGTGGGTATTGGGTAAAGACTCAGTGGGTATTGGGTGGGGGGGGGTAACTCATGGTATTGTCATTGAGACCCATGGTGTCCTGGGTGGGGTGGGGAGGGGGGTAAATATAGTGGGTATTGCCTGGGTGGGTGGGAAGGGGGTGTAAATATAGTGGGTATTGCTCCATTGAGACTCATGGTGTCCTGTTTTTGTTCCCCCTCATTCTCTGTCTCTAGGAAACACGACGATGACCGGCGCTTCACCTGCCCGGAGGATGGCTGTGGCAAGTCGTTCACCCGTGCCGAGCACCTGAAGGGGCACAGCATCACGCACCTGGGCACCAAGCCCTTTGAGTGCCAAGTGGAAGGTTTGCCATCCTTATTAGACTTCATAGTGCACTTTTTGCCAAGCTATAGTGTGTGTGTGTGTGTGTGTGTATGTGTGTAGATGTATGTAGGTAGGAATTTGACTAGTAAATAAACAGATAAGTGCCCAGTCAGATCTACTTCCCACAATGTTTATCTTTTTTTTTTTTTTTTTTTTCTTTGAATCTATTTAAAGTACAATGTGCGTTTTTGTTTTGTTTTTAAACATTCATGTTATGTACTTTATTTTCTTTGTGTGTGTAGGTTGCAACGCTAAGTTCTCAGCGCGTAGCAGCCTGTACATCCACTCCAAGAAGCACCGTCAGGACGGCACGTGCCTGCGTAGCCGCTGCCCCATGGCCGGCTGCACCAAGCACTTCTCCTCCCGCAGCAGTCTCAAGAGCCACATGGTCAAACACCACAACCTGAGCGCAGGTACGCCACGGACACGGCAACGGCAACACTGCACTCTAGTTTACTTTTCGTCTTTCCACGTGATGAGGATCTTTTGATCATGACTTGTTTGATCTGTTCTTGGTTTAACACATTCAGTTCTTGTTGGGCTTTTTGTTTTAGTACATAATTGAATACATTTTAGTATATGGCTCTTCAGAATTCTGCAGAAAGTTCCATTAACAGAAAAGGATATTCCTAATGTTCAGAGGTCCAATAATTCTGTATAATGACAACTGGATAAAAACTAATGACCAGACACTGCCAATGACAGCAGGATTTGCTCTTCTGATCCGTCTTTTATTTAATTTTGTGAGAAGTCTGTTCACTTATCACAATGGAACCGTATAATTAAGAATGGAACTTCATTGAAAGTGAAAGTCGGCAAGTAGTATGTTGCTCTGCAACATCTGAAACTTTCAAGTTCTAATGGTGTGGCTATATTATATAACTGTATATTTCTCAGCAGAAGTCATGACATGTTAACAAAATAATTTTTCAAGACTCACTCACTATGTTTCCATGCACACCATATTCCGGTTTTATTTGGAATAATGACAATATTCCGATTGCACATGTAAAGTCATGTAAACACCTTATATACTAAAAACTGGAATAACACCCCTAGCATATGCCTCTTTTAACCAGAATATTGTGGCATGGAAACTCATTAGTTGGAAAATGCTCATTTTGGAATATTAAATTACATCTGCGCATGTTTGTGCAAGGACTTGTTTTGATGCCCTGACACTTGGCAAACATGGCAAAAAGTGTGGCAAAACGTTTGCACTTCTAGAGGTCAATTTATGTTATAACCAGAATATGGTCCTTAATCTGAATATGGTGTGCATGGAAACGTGGTCACTGTTAAGTTTTTTTTCTCGTTTTGGCAAGTAGCCGTATAATGTACGGGATAATGTATGGTCGACGGTCATTATCGTAAAATAAGTCCCTTAAAGACAAAGCAACCCCTTCTGTTTGTTAATTTTTTTGTTTTTTTGTCCTTACATTATCCCTTACTTAATGCATAACATTATCCATTATCATAACATCAGAACACATTGATGACATACATCTTACTACATGCATGCCGATCATGGGCATGAGAAATGTGTTGATCTTCGTTTGGAGGACCAACACATCTGTATATGTATCTTTTTGTTGTCCAGTCTCTGGCTCAACATCTCTGTTGTATCCTCACTCTTCTTCCATCCTCAGATGTGCTGAATCAGCTGGAGACCACCAGCACCACCCTGACGCCCAGCAGTGAGTTGACCAGTGGGCCCCAGAACACTGGCCCCGGCGCCGGGTCATCCGGAACCGAGCTGGCCAACCTGGACCTCACCTCCCTCTTCTCCAGCGTCCCCGCCAGTACCGTTGCCGGGCCAGTGCCCAGTGTGGGTGGGCCTGGGGCGGCCGCCGCCACCGCCTTCACCATGGACATATCTCTGGTCAGTAGCGGCATCCTCACCATCGACCCTGGCTCGGTAGGCTCCACGCTGGGCCCCAAGACTGTCGACCCCCTGATCCTGGCGGCCAGCGCGGACATGGGCTCGCACGTGCTGGACACGGGGCCCCCTGGGGTCCTCCCGCAAGGCACGCTGAACCTGGACGACGTGCAGACGGTTAGCCCCGAGGCGCTGGGCTCTCTGACGACCCTGACCATCCAGGGGCCCGGCGGTGCGGAGCAGCTGCAAGTGCTGAGCTCCTCAAGCGCTTTGGCCTCCGAGCCGCCCTCGTCCTCCCTCACGTCCACACTGTCGTCCTCGCTCACGCCCGCCCTCTCAGTGTCTGCGGCCCTCGCGAGCACCGCCGTGCCGGACCTGCTGTCGCCACCGCCGTCCAAAGCCGAAGCTGGGGTCAGATGTCGCGCCTCGGGCCCCCTGCTCGGGGGAGGAGTGGAGGCTCTGGGCCAGACGGACAGCAAGGGGATGGCGCAGTTTGTGTTCCCTGCCCACAGCGCCACCTACGGCAGCCATAAGGAGGCGGAACTGGGCACAGTCACACCATGCACCTTCCTGGTGAGTTGAAGAGCTTGGGATTGATGGCTGACTCAGAGCTGCCAACCCTCACGCATTTGATTGGTGTAAGAGCGCGTGGAGTCAATCAAATGAATGAATCTCACTTTGAATGTGTGAGTTGGCCGCTCTGCTGACTTTGACATGCACTTTAATGAAATCTTTAAGTCATCAGAAAGTCCTAAAGTTTTCTCTGTTTTCTGTCCATTATTTTTTGTGTTGACACTATTCAGTTTGCCAAAAGGGATGATCGATTTAGTGACATTTTACTTTTGTTGTGTGCTTGTTTTAAGGAGAGTGGTGGTTCGGCTCGGACTGACTACAGAGCCATCCAGCTGGCCAAGAAGAAGAAGCAGAAGACTCCAGCAGGTTCTGCAGGTAGGCCAGAGGGGTCAGTTAAGCCAGTGGTTTTCAAAGTGGGTGTCAGGGGGGCCTCAAAGTTGGAAGGAAAAATAAAAGCAACAAATACATTTGAAAATCTTTTTAAATATATATATATATATATATATATATATATATATATATATATATATATATATATATATATATATATATATATATATATATATATATATATATATTACTATGAGGGTTGTTATACAATGCCATTATAATAATTTGTCGCATGTCTGAACATTATATTTTCCATGATAATGACTGGGAATAATAGTAGAGTGATAGCTCTCATATAGCAGAAAGCCCCAAATGCATTGTATGCTCCATCGCTAAGTGCTTGTGGCTAAAATAATCATTAGGACTAGGTTAATGTATTTTTACATTTGCCGTAGTATTGTCGATGGGTTTAATAACACATCAAGGGGGTCCTTGGCCAGAACCTAGCGGTATTTGGGGGGCCTTGTCGTGGAAAAGTTTGGGAACCCCTGAGTTAAGCCATCCTGATACCAGAAGACTTTGACAAGATTTGGGAAAGATTTTAGTTTTTTGAGTGAATCATTGAATGGGTATTAGTTAGTAGACTCTAGTTAAAAGTTAAAAGACTCAATCTTTCAAGAATCTTTCTCAAATCTTGTCAAAGTCTTCTGATGTATGGGTAGCATTAGACGGACTGGGTCACACCCTCAGTGTCCTTGCTATGTGTGACGGCAACATTTTAACGCTACAGCGTGTAGGATTTCAACACTGGCTGTTAGTCCATCGGCCAGCGGAGAAGTCGGGGCCACGAGAGCGCACCAAACCAAACCGGTTTTATTTTGTTGTTGTTGTCTATGCCCCCACATGACAAAAATGTGTGATGGACTTTCCAAACACACAGCTGAAGATTTCTACAGCCTCTTACAGTTTTTTCTGATTGCTTAAGCACATTTTTTGTAACTATGGCTTTTTTTGCAAAACTTTACACACAAATAGGAAAACCTTTCACCCAATCAGCAAAACATTGTAGTTCTCTTGCAAAAGCTAACACACCTTGCTTAACTCTTCACACCTTCGTAAAAATTATGTTTTTGTATCAAACAGTAAACACAAGCCATCACAATAGTAAGCACACAATGTGTCAACTACACACTGATGGTATGAATAAAAAACACATCTGGCTTTAGCTTTCTCTGTGCACAAGGTAGACTGTCAGTTTGAGGTCATACTTTTGTCATAGATTTGAAAACATACAGGGATCCAAACTTCAAGTATTGGTGTTTATTTACACACATCAAAACAAACACAAGTGTTTTTTTTCCAAGTCAAAACACAAAATAGCAATTTCACTGAGGCAAAGAAATCAGTCTACATCGGGTCGTCTCTCAAAATTTCGTCTACATCACATGCAATGTCCTAGTCCAAGGCACCGGGGAAAATATATTCTGGAATGTCGTATCCAGGCCTGACATGACAATATCCCTACATGTAGACTGATTTTTTTTTTTTTTTTTTTTTTTTTTTTTTTTTTTTTTTTTGCCTGTAAAAAGGGCCCCCCTCGTCCTCCTCTTGCTCATCCTTGTCCTTATCCTCTAACTTCACCTCCTTATACTTGTCATCCTCTCCCTCTCACTTCACCTCCGCGTCCTCTTCCTCCTCTTCTTCCTCCTACTTCTTGATCTCTACGTCCTCTTCTTCAGCCTTCTCTAATTCTTACTCTTCTCACTCTTCCTGCTCCCTCCATTGTACCCATTGTACATTACCTGTGGCTTATTTATAGTGCTTAGGCTGATTGCAAAGTGAACTAATTATCTAAAACTGTTTTCACATGAGAAAGTGTGCCAGAGAGTTGGCAAAAAAGTGTAAATAATAGCCATACATGTCATGTGTATAGATTTGCTAGGAGTGTGTTGATCATTTGGAAATTGGGTGTAAAGCATGAGTTGTTTACAATTCCGCAAAGAGTGCAAAGCAGTGTTTGTGCTTTTAGTTTTGCGAACTCAGTGAGTGGTTTTGCTATAAGTATTAAAGCAACACCAAAGAGTTTTATTTGTACCTTCAAATAATGTTTCCAAAATCGTTTCAGTGGTTAATCAACTCGTAACAGGGTGAACGGCACTTCTGCATTCGCTTCGCAGCCCTCTATCGGCTATAACCGCACTATGTAAGTTTGCCAGATCGGGTAGCGGTTCTGTAGTTAGATGGAATGAGACATAAGAAACTACAAATTTGACTTGCATCTGATGTCGCAATACATCGTACTTTCATAAAATCATGCAACATATTCTACCTTGTCTGACATCGTTATTTGCAAAGCCAGTGCTGGATAAACAATTAGCATGCGTGCGACAGAAGTTCTTTGGTGTTGCTTTAATAGTTTTAGAAATTGTGCTATAAGAATCACGGTTGTGTTTAAGCATTCAGAAAAAAAATATAAATTCAGAAAGTATATTGTGTATTCAATAAGTGTATATTGAGTGTTCTACTCAGCTTCAGCTGTGAGTCCCAGATGCCAATCATGCATTTTTGTGTTCAAGACACATAGCTATCACAATACAATAAAGTTTTGTGCTGCTCCGCACCGGCGGGCCCCTGGATGGTCAGGGTCGTCAGAGAGCCCAGCGCCTCGGGGCTAACCGTCTGGAGTGGTTGAGGCTTATGTGTGACTGTCTGTGTGTTTTCCTTTGTTATGTGCTGCAGGCGCGGGGCAGCGGAAGGCTAAGGGCGGTAAGAGTGCCAGCTCTGCGGCGCCGTTGGCTTCGTCCGGTGCGCGGTTTGGGGAAGGAGCGGACTCCGCCAGCGGGGGTTTGACCCTTCGAGACCCAGTGACTGGAGCTCAGTATGTGCAGATTCAACTGTTACAGGTGAGCTGACCGCATGTTATGCACCTAAAACCAGTTAATGGGAAAAGCACCGTCTTTGTTGCGCTGTGGTGCAAGTGGCTGCAGCGTCCATACCACATTCAGGTCCAAGTGCCCCGGGTTTGACCCAATCTCTGTGCCACTCACTTCCTGTCACTCCTCATTGTCCTCATTTAGGCAAAAAGACCAAAAAATATACTTGAAAAGAAATCCAATCTTCTAAGACTAAGTGTGTGTGTTGTAATAGGATGACCCTGGGAGTGATGGGGACCTGGCATTTCAGTTGAGCTCCCAGACGTCGAGCTCTCACTCACAGCTAACAGTCGATTTGCCAGTCAACATCCTTCAGGTAAGGTGCTAAACGTGCCCAGTGCTTGGCTCAGTTTAAAGGAGAATTCTGGTGACTTCACATAGATCTCGGTTTCGCGAGGTCACGGAGTACTGTCAGTACGGGGGAAAAAACAAAAACATTCTTGCCGTTCAAATCAAAGTAATGTTCCTCCTCTTGTTTTAGGAGCCCTCCACCATGACTGAGGAGGATAACGGCTCAGACAACTCTCAGTTCACAGGGAGCACCATTAACCTGCAGGACTTGGAGTGACAGCTGAGACCGGCGTCCTAGACGCCAGATGCCACACAATGAACTAAAAGCCTGGGCACGGCCAACCTGCTGGCCACTTTTTGATTCCAAAGGAAGACTTTCTTAACGTTTCTTGTCATTCTTTGTACAGCTCTTTTATATTATTAGTGACTTTAAAAAGTAATTTAAACGTTTTCAATGGGGAGCAATGCACCTTGGGATGGATTTGCCATTAATCTTAATATGGGGCAATCTTTTTTTTTTTTTTACTCTTTGGTGTGTCTGGACAGTGACTGGCAACCTTTGTTGTGTTTAAGGTTTGACATCAGACCTGTAGCTGGAGACTATTGGAGAGATTGGCCAGACAAGGCATATCACACCCCCCATGAACTCTGCTTTAGGTGTCATGGCACTTCTTTCCACCTTGCTTGTGGTTTTTGGTTTATGCCGTTTGGCATCTGTTGGCTCAAGTGCTCCATTGCCTTTCTTATAATGTCTAAGCTTCTCTACTATGCCTTACATGCGTACATAAACAAACACCATCACATGGAACAGCTTCCTGCTCTCTGGTTTTGGTGACATTTTGTTTTTCGGTTACTTGACATTTATTTTTGTATTCCTTATGTCTGAGATGGAGACTGAAAATCATGTTCCCATGTTTATAAAAGACAAATGAAATTGTTTTTTTTGTTTGTTTGTTTTGTTTGTTTGTTTGTTTGTTTGTTTTTATATCTGTAATGTAAGAAATGAACTTTCATCTTGTTATTTATTAGGTTGGGTTTACATGACTGAGCAATCAATTAAAAAAAAATCAGTACCTGTAATTGTAGTTTGGAGCTATTTGTTAACACTAAGTAAATGTTAGTTAGTTGATTGTGTTAATCACAGGCTGAGGCCTGGGAGGCTGCATGTCATTGCAGTGCTCCATGAAGTCTACAGGTCCCCACACTGGTCAAGCTAAGAAAAAGTCAACTGAGTCTTTGCTACAAATCTATGACTTTACTTGGAGAAAAACACTCACATTCCTTGCAGTCAGTCTCATTCATAATTTAGAAAAACTATCTTAAAAGACAAATAAATGCAATAATTCTAAAACATGTACACTATATTGCTAAAAGTATTGGGTCACCTGCCTTGACTCGCATATGAACTTAAGTGACATCCCATTCTTAATCTATAGGGCTTAAATATGTCAGTCCATCCTTTGCAGCTATAGCAGCTTCAACTCTTCTGGGAGGGCTTTCCACAAGGTTTAGGAGTGTGTTTATGGGAATTTCTGACCATTCTTCCAGAAGTGCATTTGTGAGGTCACACTGATGTTGGGCGAGAAGGTCTGGCTCTCAGTCTCCACTCTAATGGTGCATTCAGGGCACTTCGGAATGACAAGGACCGCCCCCGTGGCTACTTTGTTTTTCCCACAGCAAGTGTTCATGGGCTTTGCCATCGGAATGTGTGACAAACACGAATGCCACAACAAAGGTTAAAACATACACTCACTAATCCTAAACAAACAAGTGTATTTGCTTAAAATACAGTGTAAGACGCTTGTGAAAGAAAGATATGCAGCTTTCAAGTGACAAAAAAGGGCAAATTCCAAAGTTCACATTAAAACTGTTGGACGACATGATGACGAGCCCCAAACTGGGCAACTCTGTTAGCAAAATCTAGCCCCAGTTTCTAACCTCTGACCATAGCCTCTGACTAAAACATTACGTGACGTGAATGACGCGGAATGATGTTTTCACTGGGAAAAAGGTTTTTCCGAAGCCCATGAACGCTAGGTAATTCATCCCAAAGGTGCTCTATATAGGGTTGAGGTCAGGGGCCCCATGAAACATTAAGCTGCATCCAAAAATTGTCTTTAAAAATCTTCTGATATTGATCATGCATATGGCAAAGAAAGACATGAGATCATTGGTCTTGGAATTTTGATCGCACTTAGACCTCAGATTACTTGCAGTACCCCGGCATTACCACAAGGAAATGGTCGTACGTCAAGTTTGAACCTGAAGTGGAGATAAGCACTTTTCCACGTCAAAGACAGCTTTTATAAATCTGAGCGTTGGCAGATTTATAAAAGTCTAAGATCAAATCTGTGCGTAAGAACGCTTTATAAATGAGGCCCCAGGACTCTGTGCAGGCCAGTCAAGTTCATCCCCACCACTGCATTGCAGTGTAAAGTTTAGTGGAGGGTGGGTTATGGCCTGTGGTTGTTTTTCAGGAGCTGGGCTTGCCAACTTAGTTCCAGTGAAATTAACTCTCAATGCTTCAGCATACCAAGAGATTTTGGACAATTCCATGCTGCCAATTTAGGGCCCCTTCCTGTTCCAACATGACTGTGCACCAGTGTACAAAGCAAGGTCCATAAAGACATGGATGGCAGTATTTGGTGTGGATGAACTTGACTGGCCTGCACAGACCTCAACCATATAGAACACCTTTGGGATGAATTAGAGCGGAGACTGAGAGCCAGGCCTTCTCGTCCAACATCAGTATTTGACCTCACAAATGCGCTTCTGGAAGAATGGTCAAAAATTCTCATAAACACACTCCTAAACCTTGTGGACCGACATCATATTAAACTCTATGGATTAAGAATGGGATGTCACTTAAATTCATATGTGAGTCAAGGCAGGTGACCCAATATTTTTGGCAATATAGTGCATCTCAGTGCCAGATGGTTTAGTTGTGTTTGGATTTAAAATAAGTCATGTAATGTAACTTACATCACAATACTGGCCTCACTATTTCCAAATTAACACAATGTTGCTGTCCAACTCCTACAATACCCCATGCACTACAACACCTCCACAGAGGACCTGTCAAATCCAATCAACTTTGTGGTTAAATAATTGTGCCAGCAGCCCAGTCATGAGACATTATTTACAGTTGTACACATTTCCCCTGCCTCCTGCTATGGCTTAATTAAGACTACTGCGGTGTCGAGGCACAGATGGCTCTTATACCTGCTGACCCATCTCTTAAGTGAAAAAGAACAGATGGTCCTCTCTTTCTTTGTCAGAGAAATCTGTTTTCTGGATTACGTTCAGCTTGCGGGACAGGGGCTGAGATCTTGTCATGAGCTTTTTGCCCACCTGCAAAATGAAACAGAATGTTGGTGGATAAATTCCCCACACGGTTTCCCCTGTTTTCCAGTAAGTGTTCACTCCCCACTCACTTTTTTCTTGTTTTCAGCCTGAGATCTCTCCAGAGCCTTTCTGATCCTATCCTCCTGTAGTTGCTTCTGCTGGTGTAATTTCTCCTCCCTCATCCTGAGTGCAGCGTGAGAGAAACAGATGGATTAATCCGGCAGGTAAACTCCGAAGAGTCATCACCATTTCCTACTCGCACACTAACAGGCAGGCTACACCAGGTGTGCAACTGAAGCATTCCGTTGGCAGAGCATAAAAATTATTTTAGAAAACTGATCTATATATATTTTTTTTCTTCAAATGTACAGGAGACTTTCACGTCTGGTGTAGCCACTTCTATTGATTATAGTGGACGCTACTTCTTGTAGCAGACACTCCAGGAATGGAGCACTTCAGTTACATGTCTGCCGCCTGTCTGTAAGGTCTGGGTTACACTGAAAGCAGAACTGAAACCCAGTGAAAGATGGAAGACTGGCCTAGAATAGAACACTGGCCTATTTCTTTTTGTGTGTGTGTCTGCCGTGCATATACACTGCTCCCATATGTGGGCAAGCTAGTTCCACTGATTCCAAACATTCCATTGATTTCAAATGTTCCGCTTCAGTTACACGTCTGCTGTAGCCTGGCCATAACAATGCGTCCAAACGACCAACTCGTACCTCATTCTCCTCTCCCTCTCCTTGGCCTTCTCAGCCATCTGGAGCCTGTCCTTGGGGATGGTCTCCATCCTCTCCATGAGCTCCCCTAGCCGGCTCTCAATGTTGGTCAGCATCTGCAGTGTGCTGAGGTTGGCTCCAGTGTCTCCCACACAGCAGCGGTGGACCTCCTCCACCTTCCCTCTGAGGGTGTGCAACATGTTGTCCTGGGGAAGAGAGAGAGAGAGAGAGAGAGAGAGAGAGAGAGAGAGAGAGGATACATGTCCTACTTACAGTAAATATGGTTTGGGAAACAATACAACTTTTCAGAGATCTTAAATCCTGGAAATACTTTATGGGTGGGTTGCACCAAGAAGGATTAAATTAATCTTAGTTTAGGCCTAAATCAAGGATTTGTAGATTTAGGTTTAAGTTTAATATCTTCTAAGCTGTTTGAGAAACTAATTTGTTTAAATTGAATTCTCATGATTTGCATAGGGTACAACATGACTAAGGTTAACGAAAACTAGTTTATTCACATTAAGTTGCATTTGTTGCGATTTCATTAACTGTTTCCGGTAAAGATGGCCTGAAAATCTTACGTTTTGAGCAACACCTGTTCACAACTCGTCCCTTGTGTAACCACATTTTAATGAATGTGCTCAAAATATGCAAATGCCTGGGATAGAACCCCAGCTAATCAGAGGTAGGAGGCCTCACCTGGTCCTCGTTCTTTAAGTGGCCAAAGCTGTAGAGTCTGGCTCTGAGCTCCAACTCCGCCACCTTCTCCTGCTCCCGCTGGATAGCTGAGGTCATGACCTCGAGCTGCTTCTCTAGCTCTGCAGACTCGGAATCCCTGTAGAGCAGAAGGGGAAGATTGGCTATAATTGGCTACTGTCACAGATAGACTTTGAGGAACAAAGGAGGAAAGTATAAACAGATATAATAGGATATGAAGAGTCAAGTGTGGGCAGCTGCCTCTCTGTCTCTGTCCCCTTTCCTAACTTTGATCCTCGTCAGATCTCTTACATTTCCTTGCGTGTCACTTCCATGACCTTGCGGAACTCCTCCAGGGTCTCCTCGGTCTCGCAGGCGTTCTGAACCAACGAGAGGTTCTGCTCCTCCAGCTCCGTGAGCAGGTCGACAAGCTGTTGCGGGTCGGTAAAGTACAGCGCTGGTTCATCCTGCAGAGGGCGCCAAAGCAACAGCAGCAGCATTTAGTCTTGGAGTAACTCAAGGCATTTTAGGTTCGGTCTTAGCAGTCATATCAGAAGGCCTGAAAGTTGGGTACCAGACAAATGGCAGAAAAATACAACAGACCTCATATTCTGAGCTGTCATCATCAGTTTCAGATGCTTTCCCTCTGTGAACACAGAAACAACCTTATGTATCAGTATTACTGAATGCAGGGTCTGACTGAACTATTTTTAAAGGATTAGATCAGTATTTGTACAGCTAATTATGGCATTGGCATGTGACTGTGTTCACTCACAATTTGTCACTCTGTAGTTCTGTGGAGCCTGGAGTGGGCAGCCTCTTGGCCTCTCTGACAGGGGGCAGGCCCTGGCTTAATAAGCTCCCCCTCTGTCCAGTGGCAGCTTCAACAGCACAGCATATGGGGATTATTTTGAGATGGTGATGGGTATGTGTAGAGAACACAGAAAAAGCCAGCGTAGCCATTGAGTTACAGATTTGAATATTGTATAGACCCTTTCATCCACAAACATGTGCGTTCCCACGGCATTCCCGGTAAAAACGACATTGAGCTACTTGGGGACAAGCAAAAATGTAAAAAACTATTACTTTAAGTCAACATTTTGTGGAGCATTATCCAAAAGTCCGATTCATTTTCATTTCAACGTATCTGCGTTGGTTTTGAACGTTTCAACCGGAAACTCTCTAGGAACAAGGTCTATAGTAAATAAAATACTGCCAAACTGTATACATGTTTGAGATATAAAAATCTATTTACTTAGATGAAGAGTTTATCTGTATATACAGTGCATGCACAATGTTTCACCTGGAGGGTTTATTGTATAATTTTATGGCTATATCTTAAATTCATAGCCTGGTTAGCACGCAGACCTACTCAGTTGTAATTGAGAGTGGGTCTGGAAAAGATTCATTGACTTAAGACTTCCAGCAGGGGCGTAACTAGCAGTGAAATTAAACTTAAATTGGTGCATTAAACTCTTACCAAATTGTTTCAGAACTGTAGCAATCATGGAAACGAAGGTTTTAAAGGCAGTTGTTCACTCAATTCATAAGAAATACCCGTCCATGCCGGATTAGCGATTGTATTTGCATGCCTGTGTTTTAGGGACATTGGAAATGGGCTTCAATGACCGCTTGGCCAGGCGGACCTTCAGAGCAAATCCCAAATTTGCCAAAGTTTTGTATAACTATTCCCAGGCTAGTAAATTAATTGATCTCACCTCTCTACCTCACAATATTATCCCACCTATGCAGGTTTCCAATAATGATTCAAGGTCATGCCATGCCGTGCCAAAAGCCACATACCGGTAAGATATACACCATCTGTTATTATGGGTCTTTAGTAAAGCTAATCTACTAGACCTAAACTGTTCAAATGAGAGGAGATCATTATCTCTATAAATCCTGGTCTGCATTAATATTTAGTGAAATAGACTTCAGACAGTGGTTGGACTTAAAAAAAGATGCCGTTTAATGTTTGAAAAATGCAAGGCGCACAGAACTGCCTTTTGTTCTTCTTAAAAGAGAGTAGCACACTGTGTTTTGTTCATCGTTTTAAAAAATTCTATTTTTTTTACAGCTGCTTACTGGTGACGTCATCCTTTTTTGTACTGCTTGTGATTTTGAGCGACCTGTCCTGAGTGAAAGGCTACCATTTCTGACTTTAACTTTAAGAAAATGAACCAAAGAGGGGCACTTGCTCTAACTTAGTCCACTTTTGCATTTGCATTTATTAATTTAGCAGACACTTTTATCCAAAGCGACTTACAGAAAGAGTATAAGAAGGAGAATAAAGGCTGCACTTTGTATCAATTATAAGTTTGGACCAGCACTCTCAAAGACAAAAAAGGAGACTGAGTGGAGCCTGCTCCTACCACACAATTCTCTACAGAAAGAGTATAACATTCACTTACATTTCTCTCCAGTGGAGCTCCTGTTAGGACTCTTGCTGACAGCAGCTTTCTCTGCGTCCTTCTCTCGCTCCTTGGCTCTGGCCTGCTGGAGCCTCCCTCTCCTGGCCCGCTGTTGCTCCTGCCACTCTGGTGGAGAGAGCTTAAACAGGAAGTCCTTATAGAGCGTGTATTCCTTTAGGTTGTCTTCATACTTAGAGATGTCACTACAGAGGGCATGTAAACAAACAAACAAACAAACAAACAAACAAACAAACAAACAAACAGACAGACAGACACACACACACACACACACACATTATAAGCCCATCAAAGACCACAACAAAATATCCACATTTGAATAATCAAAATACCAAATACTATTACATATGACTAAACATGCAGTCATACATGCATAAAAGCAAAAGTATCACTTTACAGCAAAGTCAAGCACTTCTTGAATTTTTTTTTTGGGGGGGGATAGCCTACCTCTTAACAGCCACAATTTTAGCAGAGAGTCTCTTGATCTCAAGCACTTTCTCAAGTTTTAGTTTGGTCTCTTGCTCTGCCCTACAAAACCAAGCACAAGTTACACAACAATTTTCAGCCATAATTATAATTGACAGTGACAATAGTTTGACTCTGTGAAACTGTCCGGCAATGTGTTATGTGTTGCTATTTTTCTGTTAAAGGTGTTTAATCTTCACCAATAGCATCAGCCTAGCTGTGTGTGGGTTGAATGACTTGTCCTGTACATTTTGATTGCTGCCACTGATTTCCTGTCATTCTCCTTGAGGAACTCGTCAAACATGGCACTGTCCTCCTCCAGGAAGTGTTCAGCCTCTCTAAGCTTCTTCTCCATGGATGTGGCTGTAGCCTCGAGCCGCTCAATCTCCTGCTTCTTCACCTCTAAGGAGTACTGGGACAGTGGCAATGACAGTGAGATGAGAGGAAGACAGAAAGACAGAAACAAGGGCAACAAAGAGTGAGAGAGGAGAAGGGGAATTAAAACAAAGTCAGGATGAAATGAAAGGAAGCTTCATGGAAGTATGAAAGTGCTCGTTATCATTTTTCAAAAGTAAAGATCATCGCACACTGGTATATTATTACAGGTTGTTTATTTCGAGCAAACTATTATCATTTGTTATACCATAAGACTTACATCACACCACACTTATACCAATGATTGGTTGAATTCCCTATTGTTATGCACTCTTTAGAACATCAATTATTTCTCAGATATTTGCACACCTACAGTACAAAGTAGTTCCAATTTCTTGGAACTTCGCTTTGTCTTGTGGCCACATTACTACCTCGACTGTGCATTATTTTTCTGATACACGAACAACGTGTCATCCATTATCCCTTACCTAATAGTATCATTGCACTATTAATTACATGATGTGTTACGTTACATTGAATAACTGAACCACTGGGATACAAACATCTGAATGTCTCTGCATGATGTATTTCTGCATTGTCAGACATGCACGCAAAACCAGGTGTCTCTTGGGAGCACAGAAACATGAGCATCCGTCCCCTGTCCCTTTACCTCCATCAGAAACATTTCCCTCTTCTTTGAGATGTATTCACTCATGCTCTCCCGATCAATGTTGCGATCTGAGGGGACACAGGACAGGGTGGTCATTTACCAAATGCGTTAACAAAAAACTGTGATGAGTGTGTGGGAATGTGCTGATGAGGCTAAAAATGCTGTTTGCGCTTTTAATACAGATTTCACACAGTTTATCTTAGACAGGTCCGCTGCCTTGTCAAGCAACCCTCAGCAGGGATGACCAGCTTTAGCTAGAGACAGAGAATGATGGAACAGAAGTAATCAAAAGTACAAAACTACACACTAAATCATTTCTGTGATCACATGATAATCTGTTACTGGAAACGCATGTGTTTGTCTAGGTCCAATCCTATCCACCTTTCATCATGGCCGCCATCCACGCAGGCTTGAGGGCCCCAGGGGGTCGGGCGTCCCCATCACCGTCCTCCTGAGGCTCTTCCAGGACCTTCTTCCTCTGCCGGGCCCCACCAGCCCTCATACGACCTGCAAAGGTCACTTTCTCATGGACCTTCAGCCTGTGCTGCTCCTCCAGCTCCTGCAAATGGGAAACAGACATTTCACTTAGGTAAGAAGCGCTACTAGGGTCCACTGGCCCTCTCACTTTTTGTGGCAGATTGTCATAGCATGGTTAAAATCAGACTCATTCACTTTGTGAATAGTATCTCCCTGAAAAGAGATCTAGGTGGGTGTGGCCAGGCTAAGTTTGTCATGCTCAGTGTTGGGCTTCTTGAGCACCACCAGGCAGGATCAGTGGAGGAAGATGGTTCTGGAGGTTTATGATTGTGGGACATGATCTCTGTGACATGGTCCTAGATTTCCATGTCCAACCAAAGTCTGCCTATGTTTGGTACAAGGCCTAGGCCTATGTCAGGGGACAACACACATCCATTTCCTTAATTTCAGGCTCCCAAAACGTATTGTGTAGAATTTCACCCCATGAAATGGACCAAACCACACGAATGGACATTATGCAGGTTTTGAAAATACTCACCTTTTTCCTGCGTTCCCTCTCCTCATTCCTCAAGACAAAGATGCTGCTGTTGTCCGGCATTCGGAAAGGATTTGTTCCTTTTCTTCTTACTACAGGTTCTGCCGATTTGAATGTAGGCATTCATGAACACATACAGACTCAAACGTGCTGTCTGCAAGCAAGGCACCAATATATTGAGATAGTAGATAGCTGGTGTAACTAACAAAAAAAGTAGCCTTTCTCTCCAGATGGCTGAATCACCTACCTGACTCCAGAGACTTGGCGCTGCTTCTTGGGGAAGGTACAGCCATCACCTGACGGTCTGCTGAGTGAGAAAGCAGCAGTCTAATTTCTCTCTCAAGCTTTTTTCTCATGTGCAACAGAGTTAGGTGACACATAACAACTCTTGCAAATCTCAGATCGTATAGTTTATACGCTATTTCAATATAAAGTCCATATCTTGTTATTAAACCTAACTTACCATGTATCACTGGTGACAGCTGTGGTGATGACATCTTTAGGACAATCTCGAAGATAAAGCTGCAGAATAATAAAGGTCAAATATAATCTTTTATCTATTTAACCATCTATCTAGTACATTTCAACATTTGAGAAACATAACCCACCTTTGGATGCCGCTGAAGTTTAAAACACGACTATTAAGCTAGTACATTCTATATGTGAACTTGTACATTATTTAAGAGGTAGCCCATCTTTCAAAAATAAACACAGGCAGCACCAGCTTAACTTTTGTAAGCAAAACCATGTTTGAAATGTTCCTCAAACAGCCTGGAACTTTCAATCACCATTTCCGAGTTTGCATTCTGTTGCCGTAGCAACGATTATTCAGGGTCCTTTGACACTTTCCAACAGGTGGCAGCAAAGATTCTAGTGCGGCGGCTCATCTTACCCATGATCTTAGCACGTTGTCACCTTTCTTTTACTGTCCATGGATAAGCCCATAGACATAATATACATGTATATTGTGTCTATGGATAAGCCTCTCATCTAAAAATGGCGGCGTGAAATAGGCTTATTTGAGTCGCTACCGGAATCCCTTTGGAACTTTATCCCCAACTACATATTTTTTCGAGTTGGAGGCTAGGAATGTGTGTGACTTTAACCTTAGTAAACGCCCAATGAAGTTGTCAAACTTCCACAAAGCTCTTGGCATGGTGTCTCATTCAAACAACTTCACCACACAAATGCTACATGGAACAGGAATATTGTGTACAAAAATACATCTTTATTTAACAATTGGTTTAACATTATTCTTGTTAGTCAGCTATTTAATCCAAATGGTAGGCTATATGGATACCCTGAATTTAAGAAAATATGGTACCTTTATTAAATAAATAATAAAAAAAAAAAGTCAGGTTAAGCTAAACTGTCAAAGAGAGCAGGTGTAGGCTACTGTAGCTAGTCATTTACTAGCATGGTCTTCACATTTACCTCACATAAAAATACAAGTCCATTGAAGCCATTCAGGCAGTGAGAGCACAATTAACACACTACAAAAACTGCCCTTCAAATATGACTAATTACAATTCCAAGCATACTTGTACTAAAACAAGCAAATTTGGCTGCTAGTATTTTAAGAAAATAAAGTTAGTCATGATCCCCAAATTCCATTTTAGTAGACAAAACTCTTTTAAGTTAATACCACAGGAGAGTTAAAGCAACAAATAACTTCCCTCTGTCGCACGCTCGCCATTTGTTTATCCACCACTGGCTTTTTAAATAACGATGTCAGACAAGGTAGGATATGTTGCATGGTTTTATTAAAGTACGATGTATTGCAACATCAGATGCAAGTCAAATTCGTAGTTTCTTAGGCCTCATTCCATCGAACTACAGATCCGCTACCCGATTTGGGAAACTCGCATAGTGCGGTTATAACTGATAGAGTGCCGCGAAGCGAATGCAGACGTGCAGTTCACCCTGTTAGGAGTTGAAACACTAAAACGATTTTGGACACATTTTAAGGTAGCCTACAAAAAGCTCTTTGGTGTTGCTTTAATACAGATGTTTAGTCAGCTTAACCTCAGACCTTGAATTTCCCCTGGGGATCGATCTATCAAACTGGAGTCATGAAACAAGGAAAGACAATGTTGGATAAGAACATTTGGCCTTTATTACATTCAAGATGGAGAAAGCCCAAGTGCAGGAAATGAACAAAGATGACGGGAGTTCCATTATGCATTAGCATTCTGAGCGGTCATTTCAGGAATCATGGGAGTCTGCAGGGATAAAAAGCAACCTTTTACTCAATACAAATAAGCCATTGCTTCAACCTGAGGCTGGTTAACGCCCAGACATTTTGTTGGGACTACTGGTTGAGTTTGAGAGAAACTACAGACTGAAATAGGAACCAGGCCATCCCACAAAGTTCCATTTTGACACCCTTGCTCTATAAGGTTTAAGCAAAAGTGACTCCTTGTACAGAATGTTGGGCCAACACGAACTGCCAAAGTTTTTTTTTTTTACTTGGTATATACAATTCAAGGTGACAAAATTATGTTGTGTGGAGTAGTAGCTAACGTGAACTGCTTCCCATTGGTCTTCAATTCTAGTCAACAGCTCTGCACATTTCAGCAACAGAATCATGGAAAAGCAGTAGAAATTACTCAAATCTTAAGACTAAAGCAGATTCTAGTGCAGAGTGCCAGGTCTAACATCTGATCAAGATTGACGAGTCTAGAATTTCAATACAATTACATTTAAATCTTTAAACACAACAAAAAGTCAAACAATTACCCTTAAAAGGTGGTCCCATCTTGAGCAGCGGTAGTCCCATTTTTCAGATTCATTACAGTGGTTAACACAGCATCCTCACTTGGATAATCTTGGGATTCCACATGAGGAAACCGGGGGGGAAAAAAAATAAAAAAATAGATCCAAATTTTAGAACCAAACTATGGGGGATCATAAAAGCCAGCTTAATCCCACTAAGAGCAGTTGTAAACAAGACACGGAGACTTCCTGCGCTTCACACATCAAACCTTACCAGTTCCTACACTGTGTGCTGAAGTGGTCTGATTTTGGGCAATCTCAGCATCTTCACTTGGTCCATCTGGTGACTCTACACAAACAAAGCCACATAATTGGAGAACAGTAAACCAAGTTGAGATTTGTTTAGAAACACCCTCTACAGGTTAACAAAAAAAAAAAAAAAAAAAAAATCTGCTTTCTACAGGAGATGCACAAGACAAGTCTCGTCAATTAGCTCATCTACTTGCTGAGGAGATTTGGCAATTAAAATCAGTTGGTTTGGAAAATGATTGGATCTGTGGTGGGACAGAGGAGACCACCTTTGCATTGACAATGTTGCCCAAGCAGAGTCAGTGGACTTCCCTCAGCATTTGAGAGCAGAGCTGATATTCACTGGCCGTTTTTCAGGACTGAAACCCAATTTAATATACTCGCCAATGTTTGACAAAACTCAAAGCACAGATTCCCTTACGAGTTACTCCACCTGTAGCAGATGACTAAGTCTGGTTTTGGAGACTTGGGGTTGCAGTTACCACATCATCTTCACTAGCCCCATCTTTTGGTTCCCACATAAGAGGAAGACAGAGGGAAGCCAAGTCTCAAGACTAACACACAATAAATCAGACTTGCAGAAACTCATACAAAAAGAAGTCTTTACCAGTAACATCAGGTTGCGTAGAAGCGGTCTGATTGTGGGAATTGGGTTCTGGAGTGCCTGCTTGGACATCTTCACTTGCACCACCTTGGGTTCCATTTAAGGTTAGACATTTAAAGACAACACAACCACCTTGTAAGAAAATAAGAGCATTACAATAAAGACTGACCCTCAGCTTCAGTTTGGGTCTGGTTGTTGGGATTTGGTGTTGTTGAAACATCAACCTCATGGGCCTCTTTTTTTAAAGAAACCCCTCTTTTGAAGACAGAAGACTGCTCAAAAGAAGAGAAGAAATGATCTAAATCAGGATTTTAAAACATAATTAAACCGGCAAAAAGATGCTTCAAAGAACGTACCATTACTGAAACTGGCAATGAGAACCAAAACAACAAGTGTCCCCATTAGTGCCATGTTGAATCACCAAAATCACTAGGAACGGTGAGTTCAAGCAGCCATTATGGAGGCTTATAAAGACACAACACACTCATTCTTAATTCAATGATAATTAGAATCACATGAGTTCCAGGTGTGTATCGTTTATGGATTCATGGGGCCTGGCCTAACAATAATGAGGAAGGCGTATGCCGCAGGTGACAAAAGCTTCAGAAAAGATGTTTGGAATGAAGGCGGTAGGCTACACTTTTGGGCTGAGGAAGAAACACATGTTAATACTGCATAGTAGCAACAGGTTAAGGTTACTATGGAATAATGATAATGTTACTATGGAAACATTCACAGAAGGAACACTTAGAACTTTGATAAAGTCAGATTGACTAAAACCCCCCTTAGCTGTTGTAAAATCAGTGTAACCTACAGACTCAAGTGGCTTATTGGTTTTCTAAAAAGGTTACATCTATCTGGCAAGATTTCTTAAAACTAGATGTACCGCACTAGATGCGCCGCTCAGTTCTGTACATTCTGTCCGCAAAAATAAATCACACTTGTCAATTTGTCTCCACAATATTTCTAAAAGCACATACAGTACACGCTTGCAGGCACACACACACGCACACATATAAACACACACAGACTTAATAAACACACACACATAAACACACGCACGTACACACACACACACAAGCACAGATACTCACATGCACGCACACACACACACACGCACACACATAAACACAGACACACACACATAAAGACACATGCAAGCACACGCACACATACACACCCCATTACTGTACCTCCACACACATGCAGTCACAAGTGAACAAACACACACACACACACAAATGCAAATGCAAGGGATCATCATCCCCATACCTGGACTCTGTTGTGAAAGTTTTACCTTGCAACACAGGGAATAAACCTGTTGTTTTGTATTTTTCACTTTAAAGGATAATTCCGGTGTGATTTTGACCTAAAGTGTGTTGAAACATGATACCGAGTGTGAATGTATGTCTCATAGCTCATCTCGGCTTGTCCCCTGCACTCAGAAATCTGGCGCTAGTTAGCCAATGCTACCAACAGTTTTTTTCGTTGGGGGTGCCTCGGGCATTGGCATAGCCATGCAAATAAATCACTGTTTTACACCATTTACGAGGCTCAAAGTAGCTCCATACTTCATTGATAGACTACCGAGGGCCTTGACATTTAAAACGAGACATTGAGAACTTTGAAAAAGCACTGGTAGTTTATTTACAAGACGATTTATACAGACAGTACCTTAAGGAATTTTACCGTTCAACGCCATCTTGAATTTAGTCACGATAAGTGGAGCGGAAGTCTGAAACGAACAGGTATGATAAAGGGATCAGATTCCAAAAATAATTCAGTGGAAATGCATGGATTCAGTTGCTTCCAGTAGCAGCAACTGGAATCCATGCATTTCCACAGAATTATTTTTGGAATCTGATTCCAATTCAGATTCCTGATTGGCTAGCCAAACCTGAGCATCGCCATTGGCTATTCAACAGGAAGTGCCAGAACAGTCTCAAAAGTATCCGTATACTTGTAGAAAATACTTGTGCAGCGGTAGAGATTCGTAATGGTAGAATAGCTTTGTAATTCAAAGACAAGCAATTGTGGAAGGTTTAGTACCTGTGGAATATGTTTGTAAGTGAAGGACATATGAGTAATACTTAAAATCGTTCGTGTTATTTTTTTGTTAAATCACAAATTAGTTTTACAGTTACAAATCTTGATGCACACACACACAATACATATGAGACACTTCTCATCCCAAGGAGGTGCAATAGTCTGTGCACTTGCAGAAAAGATTTGTAACTGTAGGACAACTTTTTGTACGTAGAAATGGCGTTTACAAATGGAAGTTTGGGAGGAGCATGACGGAATTTGCTGCGCCTCCTTCAATCAGACAGTTTATTTATTCGCAGTCGGCCTCTATCTGCCGAAGATGCAGCATCGGCGTCACTCCGCTTGCAAGAAGGAGAGCTACTCCGCGGACCATATCTTTGATTAGAGCAGAGTTGGATGTAGGATCAATTGCCCTTGTTTCGCAAGGAAAGCAGACCTACGTCGCCTTCTCCAACAATCAGTTTATCTTTCCTCTCCTACTATAGCCGATCAACCGAGCACCAGCGCCGCAGCACGGAGCTCCGTTCCTCCGGCATCTCCCCCTCTGTTCTTGCAACATGTTTTTCAACTCCGCAACTTATGGTAGCCCGCGTGCAGCCCACTACCTTGCTTTCCGCTACTGCGGCCTCTTTCTCTATTCCTAAACAGCTTTTCCCCCTGCTCACTCAACTCAGGATGTTATGGTAGCCCGCGTGCAGCCCACTACCTTGCTTTCCGCTACTGCGGCCTCTTTCTCTATTCCTAAACAGCTTTTCCCCCTGCTCACTCAACTCAGCAAGTTATGGCAGCCCGCGTGCAGCCCTCTACCTTGCCTTCCGCTACTGCGGCCTCTTTCTCTTTCCAGGTAATCAACCCTCCCCACTTTTCTCATTGCCTACCTTAGGTGCTGCGCAACCTCCTCCCCCTTCCCCCGTAGCGACCGCGTCGCTACTTTTTCCCGTTTCCCCATCATCTCCCGCCCAGCCAGAGACCGCGTACCTGGTTCTCCCTCACCCCTCTTTCCCTGGATTGGTGCCACCACCCTATAGGCTACCGTATCGGCATCTCATCTGAGACCATGTCTACATAAAATAGTAATACAATATAATCTATGTGGTGATCACAAAATGTATTAAGGGAGCATCGCTTTAATTCAATGCCGGCGTTGGCCGTAAGGCAGCAGGAGCTGTTGCTCTGTCGCACCGTTACTCGCTTCTGGTTTCAAACGCAGCTCAACGCTGTTCTAACGCAAATCGGAATCCCAGCAGGCCGTTACTACTCATTATTTTATGGTGCAGCCACCAACGCGGCAAATAACGGCCTGTCCGATCAAGCGCCTATCACTCTTATGTCAGATCAAGTCTCTTTGATCTGAGGGAATTAGCGCACCTCGCGCTCTCCCGTTGAATTTGTTCGCGTGGTCCTGGCTATAGGGTCCCTCATCTTTAACACATTTTTTGGGGTGTATTGTGGAATCCTGCACGACTCCTGCCTGCACAGTTGACTCCTGCACGATCCCGCAAATTACTTCAGGATCCAGGCCAGAGACTTCTCTAAAGAGCTGGGTCTTCAGGAGTTTTTTGAAAATGGAGAGGGATGTCCCTGCCCTTGTAGGAACTGGCAGAGTGTTCCACCAACGAGGAACAACAGATGAGAAAAGTTTGGATTGGCCTGAGCGTACCGGTAAAGCTAGACGTTGTTCGTCTGAGGAGCGCAGCGGTCTGGAGGAAGTGTATGTCTGTATGAGGGCATTCAAGTAGGTGGGAGCAGAACCGGAGACTACTTTGTAGGCAAGGGTTAGAGCCTTGAATTTGATGCGGGCCGCCATAGGTAGCCAGTGTAGCTGGATGAGCAGCGGGGTAACATGTGCCCTTTTGGGTTGGTTGTAGACCAGGCACGCTGCCGCGTTCTGAATCATCTGAAGGGGCGTTGCAGTAGTGGAGTCGTGAGATCACTATTGCCTGAACCAGAAGTTGAGTAGTATCTTGAGTCAAGTTAAGTCCTGATTTTTCGTATGTTGTAGAGTGCGAAACGGCATGACCGGGCGACTGAGGCAACATGATCTGAGAAGGTTAGTTGGTTATTGAGAACAACTCCTAGATTTCTTGTAGTCCTGGTAGGTGAAACAGACAGGGAGTTACATTTGATGTTGATGTCGTGGTGTATGGTAGGTTTAGCTGGGAGGACCAGCAGTTCAGTCTTTGAGAACAGATAGAGCTGTGTGTCGTCTGCATAGCAGTGGGATGAGAAGCCATGCGAACAGATAATCTGTCCCAAGGAGGTGGTGTAGATAGCAAAGACATAACCGCGGCATCTGTTGATGGAGTGTCAGTGCAGAAAGAGATGCATCCCACCTGGGCCAGTACGGTAGATATCAAAATCTTACGTTTACTGGCCGATACACCCTTGACAGACTGTGAGTCTTTAATGACTAGACACATTTTGGAGAGTCAAAAAAGAGATCCTGCTATAGGGCCAGTCATGAGATTTAAGAGAATTAGCCAGCCCCCACCAGCCAGCTCACTGAGCTCAGAGCATCCAGATGTTAGGGCACTTCTTCGTCAGTGGAATAAACTGTATCTCAGCCCAGAAGGTGTGCTTTACAGAAGATACAGAGAAATAGAACTCAACTGATCCTCCCCAAAGAGTATTATCAGACTGTCTTCTTTGAGCTACATAAGGAAATGGGACATCCAGGTGTGGATAGAACATTAGACTTGATAAGGGAGAGATTTTATTGGCCCAAAATGCAAGGGGATGTTGAGCACTTTGTAATGCATGTCTGTGAATGCCTGAAAACAAAACAACCACAAAAACAAACCAGAGCACCACTTGTGTCAATTGTGACAACACGCCCATTTAAATTAGTTTCAATGGACTTTCTGCATCTAGAAACATGCAAGCACGGCTATGAATACATACTGGTGGTTATAGACCACTACACACGGTTTGCGTAAGCTAATGCCACTGAAAAATAAGTCAGCAAAAACTGTTGTGGAAAAGGTCTTTAATGACTTTGCCCTTCGCTTTGGGTTTCCAGAGAAAATACACCATGATATGGGTAGAGAATTTACAAAATCAGTTGATGGCTCAGCTTGAGAGATGTTGTGGGGTGCGAGGCTCTCATACAACCTGTTACCACCCACAAGGAAACGGACAGGTAGAACGCTTCAATAGAACCCTATTGTCCATGCTACATACTTTTGACTGATACAGAAAAAGCTGACTGGAAGAACTCGCTAGAAAAAATGGTGCATGCGTATAACTGCACACGCAGTGAGGCTACAGGATTTGCCCCATATTACTTGCTCTTTGGTCGCTCTCCAAGACTGCCAATTGATATCCTGTTCAATATGCCATCAACGGAGAAGCAAGAGAGTTACTCAGAATATGTGCAGAACTGGCAGGCCAGAATGCGTCAGGCATATGATATTGCTACTAAAGAAGCTTCAAGAGGGAAGTTGTGCTATGATAGGAAAATCAATGGGACTGATCTGCAACCGGGTGGAATAGTCCTAGTCCTGAAATCTGTCTGAGCGAGGAGGCCCAGGAAAGCTTAGGTCCTACTGGTGAAAGTTCATCGAGTCACGCCGGAAGGAGGTTGAAGGACAAGGGTGCTCCACAGAAACTTGCTCCTCCCATGCGACAGCTTGCCACTGGATAGATCAGAGCCTGACAGACAGAACATGGGCAGACGACAGACTCCAGACACACAAGAGAAGATTCAATGAGGAAGCTGAGCAGAAAGCAAAAAGAGTCAGCTGAACACTCTGACAGTGAAAACAATGATGAGCGTGATGCCTGTAGGTTTCCCCGCAACACACATCAGGCTGAAGAAAACAATGCTCTGAACCCATATGCACAGCCATTTGTTCTTGATCAGGAGAATGCAGGGGAACTGAGGGACCATGAGGCGGGTGACCCTGACCTGCCAGACCTGGAGGAACTGGACGTACAGGAGGAAGAGTTTCAAATTCCTGGTGGGACTGATCAACCAGAGTCAGCACAAGCATCAGATGATGAAATTGATCTGCAACCTGTGAGTACTTACCCACAGAGAGAACGACGTCGACCAAGGATACTCACCTGTAAAAAAACTAGGTAAACCATCTGTGGTGGAAGCAGGTATGAACAATCTGCAGATGAACTATAACCTTCCACCAGTTCACAGACTGTGGCGCCAATGGACGGTGATGGACATTGAAGTACAAGGGTAAACAAAAACACACAAAAGAAAAGGGAAAAAAAGAATCTTGGGATGTGTGTACTGTTAATGAAAGAAAATGTGTTAATGACATAATGATAAGTGTTACATGGAATGGGTTTTGTTCATGTTAATATGTGGTAACTGGCAGTGAACTGCTAAAAAGATATAGGCCTACAGGCTGGTCCCAAAATAAGTGTAATCCATTCTTTGAAATGGGTAAACGGAAGGAGAAAGTAACAAACTATAGATAAGCCCACTGGTCAAATCACTTTTATTTTTTAGTGCTTTTATATGCACAGAGTGCAACTGCAACCCAAAGCGCTATATATACTAAGGTTAGATATTATACACTAGCGATACAGTAGGGTTAACCTTTTATATGAATAATATAGCAAACTATTTAAATAGAGTGGTGCAGATATGACAGATATATTTTAGATCGTTTCATTGAAACATTTTATTTGTGAAATGTATAATTTTAGGGTAAGGCTATTTGCACCCCTGGTACAATTAGCAGTGTATGCTATTCGTACCCTGGTGCAGTAAGAAGTGAATTCTATTCGTACCCCGGTGCACACAGCAATGTGTCCTATTAGTACCCCGTCTGGTACAAATATCAATGTATGCTATTCGTACCCCAGTGCACACAGCAATGTGTTCTATTAATACCCCGTCTGGTACAAATATCAGTGTATGCTATTTGCATCCCTGTGCATTTATTCTGGCATATTGATCACACAATGCAATAATATTTTTTTTTAAAAACAAGCAACATGTTTTTGTTGTTGTTATGTAACAGGGTGTGAATAGCTCAGCTGTGTAATAGACACTCTGAATAAGGTATGCTGTTTGCATCAATGTAGCCTACAGTTAGAAGTGGATGCTATTCGTACCCTGGTGTTTATAGTACTGTATGCTATTTACACCCTGGTGCATGAACTAGCTAATTGTTGCAATCAAAACTTCCGTTTAAGAACCGATTTCTTGTTCAAATTGCGTGCCTTCTCTCCAGAGACGTTGGTACACATGCACACTCACTCTGCCAAAACACATCACACGGGATTCGAACCCCAGTCTCCTGCATGCTAACCCAGGTCTGCGACCACTGCACTATCTTCTTCCACAAGTAAATGGTGTTTGCAGGTAAACATATAGTTTATAGACTTGAACGTCATATTCACGAAATTTCTGTTAACTAACAAACTGACGGTTGTATGTGTTCACTGAACCAAGATTATGAAAATAAAACACAACTTTTCAATCTAAAACTTAATCTGAACAGATATTAGTGCCGAAACCTTTCAGAATTCTTCACTTTCTGCTGACGAAAAAACGAATGTCCGCCATGTTTTTTGTGCACGTGAGCAACGTCTTTTTGTTGTTATGTCATAGGGTGTGAATAGCTCAGCTGTGTGGCCAAGGCTATTCGTACCAGGGGTGTAAATAGACAATCCGATAATTTTATTTCAAAATACACATAACAAAAATGGTGATAATGTGATGTCCTAAGTTAAAGCATAACTTAAGTAAACATAGAGAAATAATAGAGTATAGATTCATGATAATTTTTAAATAACCTATTATGTTTACAGAAAAATAACATACTTGGACAGTGAGAGAGAATCATTCATCATTTCATATTCTATATAATGCATCCCTGTAGTAGAGTAAGATGCATATACAGTAGTACCAGGACCATGAGCTTGATCCCCAGGCAGAACACATGCTGATGAAAATATCTGTTCGGTACTCTACGTCACTGCATAAAAGAATATGGTTTATGAATATATGTAAATTGCATTATTACAGTATGATATGGAGGGTTTGTCAGCAGGAACTCTTAACTGGTGAGGAGATGGTCATTGGAATTTGGTTTACAATAGCGCAAGTACTTAGAAATGAAGGAGACACCAGTGAAGGAGTGGATATGGTGCCAACTGTCTGCATCATAAAAGGAGACCAGACCTGCCTCATAATCCACAAACACCCCCACCCTCTGGGGCTTCTCTTTCAGGGAGAGGGGATAAGCAACGATTTCTGGTGCAAAATATTCGTTCCCGCTCATCAATATTATCCAAAATCCATTTTTAGTGCTGTAATTAATATTGCCCCTTCTCTTAATTGATTCTCTTGCCACTCCTATGTCCCAACACATCTTCTGACTGACTTGAACTTCATAATAAAACCGCACAGAAGAGAAACCCTCTTTTCCAAGGACGCATGGCACAGCATTGAATCTCTTTGGGTTGTGATTGACATGCTGTTGTTTATCTCCAAGTCTGACTTGTTTCCCATCAGCAGAGAGGATGAGGTTGGGGTGTGCTGTGTCAGGATCCAGGGTGACCCTCACTGTGAGACAGGTGGGTGCAATAAGTTTAGACAATTTCATCATGCAATTATTAAAATCCTTTGAAGTAATCATCCTGCACTTATTCAACAATGATGTTTAGTACGTATTGCTCTATAGTAATTGTATGCTAAATGAAATAATAATTGTGGGATTACATACCACCACACATACCTATATAGCGTTTTACATTCTTCATCGACTCTGAAAGACATATATTAATTACAGCCTGGGGAAGAGATTGTGATTACATGTGGTATATGTAGCCTACAGGTATAAAAAAAGAACCCTAAATACTCATCTCTTTCTTCTGCTGTAGTACTGCATGTGGCCTCTAACTGGGATTTCTCTTCACGTAGTTGATTGTAGCTGTCCTGTACTTGTGATTTCTCTTTAACTAAGTTTGTAAAACTTTTATACAATTCATCCCTTTCTTGAGTAGTTGCATTGATTTCTGCTTGGCTGATGTAACAGTCCTGTAACTGTTGTCCCCCTTCAGTGATCATGATGCTGAGTCCTGTGATGATGGCAAGGAGAAAAGCACACAGAAGGCCCAGAAACACCACCACTAGTTTGTAGAGACCTGCAGATAAAAAGAAAAAAAAGTAAAACACCATACACAAGTATTTATACACTTTTAAAGTATTTTACCCTTCTCCATTACAAACTGAAGAGGAATTTGCAGTAATGCTTGCCTTCAAATGTAGTTAACCAAAATATGTAACTCTGGGCTACACTGAAAGCGTGATGCAGAGCATACTGTGGTTCTGTTCAAAACGGAAGACTGCTGCCTCGCTGCCTAAATAGAGAGCTGTCACACTAGACATGACTTTGGATTGAATGCATCTTTTAAGAAAGCGTAGCACTCTAGAATTTTTGGTTAACAACACGAAGGTATGATGTTAGCAAAAGCCGTAACACTAAACTAAACTAGTTTACAGAAGCTAGCAGGCTAACGGTAGAAATTAGTTTGACAGGCGGCACATATATCAGACCAGACGCTATCAATGGTTACAACAATGGTTTAATCAGATAGTACAGTGTTTATTTCTCGCTACACATCTACAAATCTAAGCAAAATAATGTCACACAAATCACATTTCAAAAGATTCAGCAGCCATTACCAATGTTATCCACCATTTTTGTGACCAAGACTAACCTTTTCTTATGAATTCAGAATGATTAGATGTATCTTACGGTAGCCAGCAGCCCTTTTCTGCTGGTGCGTTAAAATTCTATTTTTGGTGACGTAAATTATGCAAAAACCTATGAAGCCTTTAGATTGGGTTGTGCAATTTGTGTGACCATTGACTGTATAGGTATGTCAGGAGTCACATGATTAATTTAAAAATGTAGAGTTAAAGAGTAAAATTATGTAGGAAATACTCAAGTGACATTTAAAAGCCCTATAAGTAATATTGACGTATAGGCAACATTAACAGATGTATAGTTTGTGGTAAATACAGAGTCATGTACAATAAATACTATGAATAATGTATTTGTAGTGATAAGTAGTGATAATGTTCATATTTACCAAAGTGTTGGATTTGGCCATCCTGAGTAAGGATAGAGTTATCTGTTCTTCTGAACACCAAACTGGTGTATACTTCTTCGTCATCGCTGCCAGCAGGGACATCACGGTTAAAAGTTTGAACATTTCTGTAAACAACTTTAGTCATCGCCATCTCATTTTGTTGTTTGAAACGGATTGCTTTTGCACTCATACTCTGGTCCTTCCTGTAGATGTTGGTGTGGCAGCAGATGTGACAGATCACCAGCACTGCTCTTTACAGAAACCCAGAGAGGAAGTGGCAGTCACAGGTACAGCAGATGACCTGTCACTTACATTTACACTACACTTACCAGCAGGGACGCTACTGGTGTCCCTCAAACCACTGGTGCTCTTGGAAGGGAAAAGAAGTCCGGACAAGAGGGAGGATTTTGAAAATATCCAGGACCAGGCTTGATTTTTACTGAATTTCAACATAACCATTTTCAAAATATAGTGTAGCAGATTAGTGAAACAATTGTTCACTTTGTGATACAAGCATCAAACTTGGCACAAATATTCTCTGGAACCCACTTTATCCAAGTACAAAGACATACTGTATATATAAAGAACATATGACATTTGTCTTTCTACAATGTGTTCCTGTGGTAGAATAAGGAAAAATCAATCTCAAGACCCATGAGCTTAATCCAACAGGCAGAAAACATGCTGTTAAAATATTAGTGGTTTGGTAATGTGAGAGATAGTTCTGACCTTTTTCTTTCGGGCCTCCGAATAAAGTTCAGCATTTGAAGCACACTGTAGTGGAAGGTCGGAATTTGATGATACCTGGGACCTCTCTCACCTGCCAGAGAATAAAGCTCAGGAGATCGGTTACATGATAGGGTTAGAATTAGATAGGGTTACGGTTACATGATATGGTTGCAGAGCTGAGATGCACAGACCTACTGTAGAAAAAAGCTGACTTGAATGAGGTGCATTAGTCAAAAGCATTGAAAGCAATAGCAATCATTACACCAGGTTCCTTAGTGTTACAATCTCTCACCCCTCTATGTGTCTTTTTGTCCCGATAGGGCAGTGAAGAGACAGGAACGAGACACGAAGGAGCTGAGTGGGATAGTGGGATAGAGAGATAGGATGGGACCCCAGGGTGGACTTGAACTTCTCTGTTAAAATACAAAATAATCATACGCATACCTATAGGCATACAAAATAAAACACACTGATGTCTATGAGCTGTTGTATTTTCAGACATTTGCAGGGAGCAGTTTACTATCGTCTCATCTGTGTCCAGTCATTGTTCTCCAGCCCCTCAATTCGTATCCAATAGCAAGGAATTTGACATCTTTTCCTGTTTTGTCATACACAAAATGTGATGTACAGTATGTATGTTTGTTTTTGTTTGTTTTTTACACCACACTATCTGTTTTTTTTTTTTAATCACTGATGTCAATAGAAAGACTGCTTCCATGTTTTTAGTCTGCATTTTAACTACACAAGCTAGAACTCACGCTCATGACATCAAAGCATCACTCTCATTAGCTAAAATCTCCCATGACAAAAATAATGTGTTTTAACAGGTAGACTGCAGCTGGAGTGTGAGGGGCTGTCTGCCATCTTTCCTTCTGTCTGACACTTGCAGATCACGTTGACATATCAACTTAGGCACAGTTGTGAACCATATCATTTTTAAAGGAGTCATAGAATGGATGAACAGGGTATTTTATCTTGTTCTCTGATGTTAGCATAGAAGGTATGCAACTTTGGTCTATCAAAATAAAATGTGAATAAAATGGTTAATTTAGCAGATATCTAGTGCCCCCATCATGGTTTTCTGGCATGAATAATGAATTGTTTTGCAGCCAATGGCGCAGAGCAACTGTCAGGGCAGGCTGAGAGAAGGCTCCGTGGAATATTAAAAGTTATGCTGCATCTTTCACATAGACGTAGACTCCTATAGACTATACCGTGGTGTTTTTATTAATTAATTCAACTGAAATTCTACTCCATACTGAAATAACAACATCTCCAGGGTCTCCAGGGCCCAAAGCTCCAGGGCTCAGCTAGTCTGTTCACAGTTTAAATGTATTACCTGAGAAGGTCAGGCCATCTCAGAATAGTGAGTGTGGCTAATTCAATCATTGACATTTATTTTCTATTATTTTCTCATTCTTGTTCAACCATAGTAGTTTTAATAACTTGTTTAGGCGTTCCCTGTAAAGACAACACAAACGCAATCATGTTATAGCAGGAATCCATATTTTTCAAGCTAAACTCATGAAGACACTCTTTTTGGAAGTTGGGATTTTTAAAGTTGGGTCTTCCGAGTTTACAGTTATCATGAATGCAGTATTAATCTAGCTACTAAGTTAAACAAGTCACAATGTGGCTCAGGTGAGTAGCGGATGACTTACCGGAACAGCTTAGAGTTTATGTCTGAGTATGAGAGTATATGAAAGTTCATGTGTACATACTGTCAAAATGTAAGCATATTTTTCTGAAATTTGACTGAATTTTGGATGTGTCCAAATATCATTGTACTGATTTTGAACTCTTGTTATGTTGTGAATTTAGCGACTACAAACAAACAATAGTCACAGAGAAGAGGGAGATTTGTAAAACTTTTTTTTCATCCAAGCAGCTGAGCATGGGCATGGCAACATCAGACATAAAGTGTGAGGGCAGTGAAAGATGCATACAGTGCGTTGCAATACCACTAATACCCATAGGATGTGTTCAATGTGTTGCAACACGTTTCGAAACGGTCAACAAAAAATGTGATCTCCCTCACCCCCTCTCCATGCCGCCATACCGATGGTGCATATCCATCCATTCATTACTACCTATGCCCATGTGACTTGTATGTTAACCAAAGACATCAAAATAAAAGCACCAATACAAAAAACAACACACAACACACAGGACTTGGCATATAGCGACCTTTGCATGATGTTGGCTACAAAGTCATAAGGGGCCACTTCCTTATATTGTTCATCGAGTGTTTTTTTTTTATTAATGGTTTGACAAACTAAAGTTTTGTTTGGATAATTATTTGTCAGCTAGTCAGTCACCTACTGGTGGTGCAGTTAAGATGCACATTTTGGTGTGAATTATCAGAATGTTTCCTGTGGTCTGCGGTGTTACTATTTGATCTTTCTTGCTGTGCGTGTGCATGTGTGTGGGCTCTAGGGCACATTATCAGTAGTCTGCCTCCCCCAGGTAAACCCCTGCCTTGCTCATTTGGCTCCATTGTGCCTAATGTCTGTTAGTTGTGATCATTTTCAAACAAAAGTACAACAAGAAAACATAAATATTTTTGTACTTTCCTAACCCAGACTTCATGTCTTTTTGCAGCTATTCCCCTTTCCTTTTCCCTGGCTTCAGTTGAATAAACTTGGGTCATGCTTTCACTGGAATTCACGTCTCTGCCTCGTGTATAAGAACCTGTGTGCAATGGTGCAATTATGTGTTCGATTAACTCATTCCCTGGGTGCTAGGCCCAGAGTGACGTAGTCTGGCTACAGTGATTGGCTCTTAGTGCTGTCCTCCAAAACCTCACCCTGCTACACACACATACCTCTAGGCGGAGAAAAATAATGGCATACAACAATGGACTTTTTTTACAGCAGCCATTTTTGATGGAATAATGTTGGTAAACATTCAGAGCCAATTGGGGCCTATTGCACAAAACTAGGATAAGGGATTAAGCCGGGATATCTTGGTTATCCTGGCGCAATTTATCCGTGATCCAGTTGCACAAAAGCGGGATAGGGGGCAGCAGGATATGTTATGGTACAAGTTACCATGGCGATTTATTCTGTGGAGCTAGCCTGCTCCAGACCAGGATAAATTCAAAGATCTATTCAATCTCATCCCTTATCTAAGTCAGCAGTCACCACAAACGGAAACCAATTTATTCCACTGCCCACTACACATTATCACATATGCCTAGACCCACTATCATTATTTAAACGTTTGTGATCATTAATTAACTTTTACATAGGCCTACTCGCCATTCCTGACATAAGACCTGTGTCAAAGACTCCCAATATGTCAACACAATGAAAAAGTAATTTTGAACCTGGGTGTTGTTCAGATTTAGCTTTTTTTAAAGTTTATGCAAATCAGCACATATTTAATTAGATCATGCCTAATTAATAGGCCTACATTTTCATATTTAATGTTAATCAACTAGGGAAGTTTCATAGATATCAGCTAGTTAATTGTTTTACCCACCTGTAGTGCCTCGCCTTATATTCAACACATTGAAAAAGAAAGGCTTATCGAGGGAAGGGATATCACCGGGCATCCTCTCTAAATCTTATTGAGTTACCTAACCTCTTGGCAACAAGAAACAGCACACACAAAAAAAAATGAACCCACAAAATCAGGTTTACCTAAAATATGGCATAACTGGACCATCAGGCTAGGTGGCAGTGAAGGGGAGGTAGGGCCTCTTCCGTGTCTTAGCTGGGGTCGGCTAACTAGCTGCTAATACTACTTAGGTAGCTACTTACAGTCCTGCTCACAAGTAGTCTGGCACGTACACCGCTTCTCTGCTCACCTTGACGGTCGTCTCTCGTCTTAAACGGTAATACATTGCTTCTTTACTTATTATGTCTTTTAAACTATTTGTGAAATTAATGCTAATTGTAATATTGTTTTAACAAAGTCTCATTGCCACTTGTAGAAGTATGGGTCGGTTAATCCAACGGTATTAAAGTCGCGGTAACGTTAGCCTAATGTTGGCAAACGTTACCTCTGCAAATTGGTGAGATGGAGATTTAATATTAACGTTACGTTAGGTTTATATTATGAATGCCTGGTATTTCTACTCTGGACCATCAACTACCTTGGTTTTAATTACGTTCAGTCATAATTGATGCTGGGATTTGAAGAAAATCCTAACCATTAGTATTCTTTCAAACCAAATTGGTTGGAAGGAAGGAACCGTATTTAAGATACCGGTTTGATCATGAAAGGGAAAACGACAACTAGATGTGAGTTTAGGCCTACTAATGATATAATGTAACATGTCAGCTCTGACTTTGTGACAGGGGAAGTCACACAGCGTTGGAACACGTGCTAGTTTGCAGTGAGGGGTGGGAGTCTAGAATTTCACAATCAAAGTTGACAAACGCGCTATGAAATAGTAATCTGGATGTTAAAATGTAACCAGCTTGTTTCGACACAGCCGAAACAAAGAATCAAGACGTGCAGAATGTAAAGCGAATAGTCATTTTGACTGTTTGATTATCATTGACGGTCTAGAATCCCCTGGATATTTTAACGTTAACTCGAAATGGCAGCAGTGAAGACCCTACATGGATTTACATGTTGTTTCCCCCTTAGATCATTCAAAGTACAAAGTACATTCTCAGTAAAGGGATTGTTTGAATTAACAAATGCAGTGGTTTATATTCACCAGTATTCATCTCTAGGCCTGGGATACAAAATCAGACAACTGAAGTAATGGCCTGGCCTGGTTATTCGTGGAGGAAGCCTACGTGAAGCCAGTGGTGTGACTACAGCTTGTCAGCTGATAAAGATTGACAGATCATAATCCAGTTATCTTGTTAGTCCTCTCAGATAGCCTGAGAGTGAAATATCTTTAATAGCTGAACACTGAGGATGTATTTTTATCATAAATGAGGGATGTATGCAATGCATTCATAACAAACAACTGCACATTTTGAGCTGTGTGGTTTATGGAGACGTTTTTGTGACTTAAATGTCAAGGATCAGTGTGCCCCAGGTATTTGAGGCGAACGGATTCCCACAGCGTGCCCTCTGCTAATGCTGTTCAGGCAGAGGACTTGACAGGGATGCTTTATTAAAGTAGACATCACCAGACCCAGACTTGCATGAGAATGTCAGACTTAAAAAGAATGAGAATATTTATGCCTAGTCTAGTAGTATAGATAGTATAGTGTAGTGTAGTGTAGTATAGTATAGTATAGTATAGAATTTTGGGGGAAGCATTCAGATCACACATTAAATTTAAAAAAGGTGTTGTTAAATCAATCTAGTGTAAAAGTGATGTAAATTAATGATAAAACAATTCCTTTTTGTGTAATTTCAGAATCATGTCTATCCTGAAGATTCATGCCCGGGAGATCTTTGACTCCAGAGGGAATCCTACTGTGGAAGTTGACCTCTTCACTGACCGAGGTGACTTATCTCTTATCAAGTTCAACGACTTCTAGTGTTCATATAGCACTAGGGGTTTAACATCTCTGCCGTGTATATCTGAAATTGCTGTTTAGTCCTTTACAGATCATGAGCAAATTTTGGATTAACTTAGTGTTGCATATCACAGTGGTTTTTACAGCTTAGTGATCCTTTCGATTCATAACTCTTCATCCGTACTCTAATTTAGAATTCATTGAGAATTTCTTTACAACCTAATAATGCTTGAAAAGTGATATCTGGTTAAAACATTTTCTGCAGAGTATAATTGTAGTACAAAAACACATTTTCTAATCCTTTCATTTTTTTTTTTTTCGCAACAGGTCTTTTCCGAGCTGCTGTCCCTAGCGGAGCATCAACTGGCATCTATGAAGCTCTGGAGCTTCGCGACAATGACAAGAGCCGCTACTTGGGCAAGGGTATGTGTTTATCATCTGTCCACTGCAAAGCCTTGTGTTTTTGTGTGTGTAGTAGGGGTGTAAAGGTACATGTTATTACACCAAACCGTTTAAGTACATTTACATTGATTCATTTAGCAGACATTTTGAATCCAAAGTGATTTATTATGTCAGTTACACTTCACGGGTCCCTGGAGCAACTTTGTGTCAAGTGCCTTGCTCAAGGCCACAATGGTAGAAGCCGAATATTGAACCCACAACTTTTTTCAGGCCACTGCATGCTTTACATCCCTAGTTTGTAGGGGGACATATTTTCCCACATACAAAAACATTTGAAGTTCCACACTAACTACCCAGGGGTATTGAGGTTACATACACAATCTTCATTTATAGGGTTGTTTTGGGTGTGTTACAGTAGACTGCTTCAGTTAAAGTCCTGGATAACCAATTAATTTAATTTTTCCACACTACTTTTGTTCTGTTATTTCCTTCTACCCATCAGGAGTGAACTGTAATTAGCTAATGCGATTTTTTTCCCAGCATTATATCAGGTAATACTATTCAGAAGAGAATGGAATAGAATTTCAGCATGTTGGGTTCAGACTAACAAACCTAATCATTTTACCCTCTGGTCATTGATATCTTTTAGAGAAGATGAGATGGTGGGGCGATGAACAAAATTAGGATTTGATGCATGTTCATTTGCAAGTCACTGAGCATGATATATTTTTTTATTGTGTGTGGTTTGGTCAAATAGCCCATGATTCGTGGCTTGTAGCATGCTGTCATGTAGACTACACTGTTGTACGCATTGTATGCAATGGTTGAAAAAGTGGGTATCACTAACATTAAAAATGTATGTTTGTTTTTTTAGCTGTTCTACTATGATTTCATAACATGTATGCATCAAAACTTAATATGCACCAGTGGAAAGTTGCAAACAGTGTTTTGCATGAAAAGTTCAGAAATGAGCCATTAAATAATTGGTAGTGATTAACTTCATATACTTCTACAAGTAAGCATGGTTTTTGCATTCAAATATACTATTCTATGATATAGTTTTATTGTTTTAAGAAATGGCACAATTGTCACTAGAAAAGTGCTTATCTGAATGTGACGTCTAAAACACCTCCGATGATGGTACTTATGCCAGATCATTTTCATAACAGGATTCTTTAATGCTTAAATTGTAAGAATTTTTCCAAGGCAAAACATACATCTATAATGTTGTGCTACAGTCCTCAAATAAATCCAAAACCTAAATTCAGATGTTCCAGACAATATCATTGAGTGTATGACCGAACTCATCACAGTTGTGTCTTCTGCACCTTGCTTTTTGTTGGTGGATCCTGAGGCGCTCTGTTTCTTCTCCTGTGTTTAAATAAATAAGAGCACTGAATTTTTTTATTTTTTTTCCCCTTGCAGGTGTTTCACAGGCAGTTGAGCATGTCAATCAGTCTATTGGGCCTTATCTTGTCGAGCAGGTAGGAACGTCAACATGCATAAACTAATTGGTTTTCATGCTCTTTGTGCTTTCTTAGTCCTCCTTTCTCAGCTATTCCCATCAGCTTGAACTTGGGTCAGACTAATCGGATAATAGATCAATTGATCGATAGTCTTGGATTTTGAGCAAGAATTCTGTACCCACTCAAATGAAGCAAACATTTTCTTCCCACTCAGGGAGTGTCTGTGGTGGAGCAGGAGAAGATCGACCAGATGATGCTGGACTTGGATGGAACCGAAAATAAGTGTAAGTTTTGTTGAAATGGGGAAGAAGAATGTGATTTGTTTTTATTGTCTTTGGGTATATCTTAATTATAATTTGTACATATGTTGTTGAAGCTCTTTTGATGTGTTTGGTGTGCTTTTACCCTTTTTTAATATCTAGCCAAGTTTGGGGCAAATGCCATCCTTGGGGTCTCCCTGGCTGTGTGTAAGGCTGGTGCTGCAGAGAAGGGTGTCCCCTTGTACAGACACATCGCTGACCTGGCTGGAAATCCAGAGGTCATTTTGCCTGTGCCGGTAAGTTCCAGTGGAAATGGATACAACATTTCAGAAATGGCTTTTGTCTCTTGTGGGGAGAGGGGCTTAAAAGTAGACAATGATGATTAGTGTCCTAGATAGATAAATTACTTTATAAATCCCCAAAGGGAATCATGGTGTTACAGCAGCAATTAATAATATAAACATATATCACACATATACATACAAGCAAAAAATAAATACAATTGGATATAAAGTCTCTGTGATGCCTTCCTCTGTATTAGAAGATGAAGTTGAAAGAGTGGTGGTGTGTGTGTGTGTGGGGGGATTGGGTGTTTAAAAAGAGTTACATCTGAAGAATAATCTATTGGCTGAAGAATAATCTGGTGCCACTCCTGACCTTGGTATGGCAGTATTGTGGTTTGTTGAAACTTTGGCAGCAAGACTGGCCCAGGTCAGGCACAGGTCAGGCACAGGTCAGGCACAACAAGCCTGTGTTTAGCCTCATTAGAGAGGGTAAAGAAGGGGGCAGAGAAGTGATGAATACAGCTTGCCTAACTGAACTGTTTTATTCTCCTAACGCCACAAGGATCAATAGGCTAAAGTCTGTTTTAAAACTTGTGCTTATTTTTATACATTTTCAAATGTGATGAGCTGTAATTCTTAATGCCTCTGAGAATAGACTATAGGACAGAGGCCAGTGCAGGGATTTTATTTACTTACTGTACTTACTTATTATTGTATGCAGTCATTAAAATTGGTCACCCTAACCTACTATGCTAACTGTTTCAGCAACTCTAAGGTCACTGTGAATTGTCTGATGTTAAATAAAATTGTCCAAAAGTAAATGATGGTAAAGTATTGTCTTCTCTTCAGGCCTTCAATGTAATCAATGGAGGATCCCATGCTGGCAACAAGCTGGCCATGCAAGAGTTCATGATCTTGCCTGTAGGGGCCAGCAGCTTCAAAGAAGCTATGCGCATCGGTGCTGAGGTCTACCACAACCTGAGGAGCGTGATCAAGTCCAAGTATGGCCAGGATGCTACCAATGTGGGGGATGAGGGAGGATTTGCCCCAAACATCCTGGAGAACAAAGAAGGTAGAGACAGACGAGTGTCTCTTTAGTTTAGTTTTATTTAAACCACAGGGTTATTGCAGCGCAGTTGGATTTGTTACATGGCATGTCATGATTAAATTGTTGTCCATTCAAATTTGTAGAATCAATTAGCACACCAGAAGGACCGGTATATGACTCGAAAAGCACATATGATAAGCCAAACTATGAACCTGAAAATACTGTACATATGATCTTTAATTGTTTGGGGTCCCTTATCGTTTCTGTGTCCATCAGCACTTGAGCTTCTGAGGAACGCCATCAGCAAGGCTGGCTACACTGATGAGATTGTCATCGGAATGGACGTGGCTGCGTCTGAGTTCTACAGGGATGGGAAGTATGATCTGGACTTCAAGTCTCCCGATGACCCTAGCCGTTACATCACCCCTGATGAGCTGGCTGACCTCTACAAAAGCTTTGTGCAGGATTACCCAGGTGCCTACCTCCCTCTCTCCCAAAATCTCCAGATGGCTCTCCTCATAGGCCAGCGGCATATGCTGCCCAGCCACTTTTAATTGTTAGCATGATTAACATAGCTGTTTGAACTATAAAATGAATGTTATAGCAGCTTTATGGAGTTTTGATCTAAAACTGCCAAGCTAACGACCTAAACTTTACAATTTTACGGCATACACTTTACAACCATCATCAACAGCCTAATTTGCACAGACAGAACTGATTAAGTCTGCTAAAAAACTAAATGGCACATTTCAGCAATGTTGTTGTCAAAAAGGATTGTTGTTGTGTTGTGTAATGCTCTGAAGAGTTGTCGTGGGTTTAACAAACACTGAGATAAACCTCTGGGTTGTCTGAACCTGTAGCGACTAAACCCAAGGAAACAAGACCTTGCTTTGCAGAGAATAGCCTAACTGACCGTGTAAATGCACAAGTTTAGGATGGCCAATTAATGTCAAAAGCACAATATATTAAATAATTCAGTGGACATTACGTATTTACTGCTTTGAATGGTGCTTTGTTAAACTAGCCTACCTTGTCACAGATTGACTGGGTCATAGATTCCTTGAGAATCCCAAATGTCATTTCTATTTTGCACTTGTGCTGTGGGCCAGCATCAGAATCAGGGTTACGGGTTGATGAGTGTCGGAAGGCATAGGTATCCTCTATCCCCCAGTAGTAATTGCACATATTGCACAAGTTAGAGCCTATGCATTAATTAGCCTGTAGCGGATCTGATAATATTCCAATAAGGTAAAGGCCTAACACACCCTGTTGAAATGTGTTGCTCAAATTAGATTCCCGGTACATCCTGGCATCATGTATTGACTCGGCCCATTTATGATAAGATTTGACGCATCACATATCATCTGGCAATTATTAAAATTAAAATGTGTTCTAAACACCAACACCATTAAGAGAGCATCCAAAAATAGAAGTGGCCTATGGCCTATCCATCTGGCCTGCTTGGACATGTATGCTGTGGAAACCTATTGACATAATCTGCCTCGTTTATGGATGACTCTTTAATGGGCACTTGCATCCCATCCATGAAGCCGATGATGTTCGGAAAGCCTGAAATACGCAAGGCCCATTAATTGAAAGCTCACCAGCAAATATATTTTCGGTGCAAATTTGGAAAACTTCAAGTAAGTGATGATGACCTGCCAGTTGGTGAAACTACACTTTAATTATCCTCGCGGGTTTGTGGACAGGAAAACAAATTAAGTTGCGCAGGAACCACAGTGCAAGGCAAAATTTACCCACCAACAAACAGTTGCTTTGCTGATATGCTCTGCGTCTACACTCTACAAAAACTCCCAGTCAGAGAGGGATTTTTCCCTTTTTTACCGTTTTAATGATATCTTCAATGTGTCTGATATGTTGTCTGTATGTCCATCTGTCTTAGGCTATGTCTGGTGAGCCAAAGACAAATGCCCACCATGATGTGGGCTACATTAAAGATGTATTTTTTTTTATTTTATTCTATTCTATTCTAATTGTCCACAATGTGTAAAGTTAGAAATGTAGGGATGGAGAATATTATTCAAGTAGGCCTATATTAAGGATTCCGGTAGTGCTCTCACAAAAACTTGTTTGGAAAAGAAAGGACATGTCGTGGTCTTATCACCCTCTCACGGTGAATAGCACGAATGATTTGTGCTGCTTTGTCAGCCGGACCTTCCTCAGAAGGAAATGCCATTGTGTGACATGTCAAAACAGCGGCCTGGCTGAACATGTACTTAAATACCCGAACATAACCTGAACAAAACCTACCCCCTACCAGGTTAAGTTCAGAGCCTATGTTACCAGAGTGACTTACAGAGCCTGATCATTTTGTTTACATACCCAGTTAAGCCAGTAAATCTGCTTTCTGGAATACCCCCAGAACACTCCTTGAGGATGAATAATTTTGCTGTCAGATATACATCCTATACATACAAGTTTTGTGAAGTTTTCATAAACTGAGTTGTTTTGATGTATTGAGACATGATTAATGGTTTTACATGAGTGTCCTGACCTTACCAAGGGGGAAATTGAGCAAAATTCCTGTTTGCCGTGACTGCCATTAAATTATTCTAGGCTATGTGATTATTGTTTCTGTGTAAAAATAAAAAAAGAGCAACTTATGTGCCCTACGGTCCATTGAAGTAATTAATACAAGTCAAGAGAATAACTACATTTGTCTTGATCCTCAGTGATGTCCATTGAAGACCCATTTGACCAGGATGACTGGGCTGCCTGGTCCAACTTGACGGGCACCACTGACATTCAGATAGTGGGAGACGACCTGACTGTCACCAACCCAAAGCGCATTGCCAAGGCTGTAGAGGAGAAGGCTTGTAACTGCCTTTTGCTTAAAGTCAACCAGATCGGCACCGTCACCGAGTCCATGCAGGCGTATGTATTTGGTCTTCTATGCACATTAATGAATTTAATAGGCACATTTATTACACTGTAATGTGCTTCGCAAGCCTCTGTGTGCTAAACTCAAAAATTATTTTCTGCCTCAAAATTGACAACAAACCCACAGTTTCTGGTCATATTGAAAGTTATTTGACATCAGAATGAGTGACTGAATCTGCCCTTTCCCCCCCGACAGTTGTAAGATGGCGCAGTCCAGTGGCTGGGGGGTGATGGTCAGCCATCGTTCTGGAGAGACCGAGGACACCTTTATTGCTGACTTGGTGGTTGGCCTCTGCACGGGCCAGGTGAGTTTACATGTCCATGTAGCAGTGTTCATCATTAAAAGAACTTGCCAACTTTTGTTTGAGTTAGATAAGAGGCTGCACAGTCTTCTCTTCTCTCTGTGTGTAATAACCTAGTCTGACACCACCAGCCTATCTTAGCATAATTCACTGGAAGTGGGTTGGACCAATTAGCCTATAGCTGGCCTGTAGCTAAAACTGAGCTATAGGCTAACTGGTAGGTCTAATCCACTTCCCATAAAGTTGATGTGTTTCATTAAAAAGAATACATCATGCATGTATCAGCATTTTCTGTCATTATACAAATGTACTGTATCGTACAATTTTATCCATTATTTAATCCAGTGGTTAAGGAACCCTACGCTAAGCTTTTTGCCTCTTTTCCAGATTAAGACCGGTGCTCCTTGCCGTTCAGAGCGTCTGGCCAAATACAACCAGATTCTCAGGTTTGTCCTGGTATATTTCCTGATTACACTGAATTACTGTACAGCATAGCAGTTTCAAAATAAGAGCCAGTATTTGAAGCCAGTATACACATTAAATTCCAATCATTCATATTACATGCACACATTATGTACATGGCATTTTTAATTATTTGTGTTAATATTTTTTTTTCTTATTCCCATTAAACAGAATTGAGGAAGAACTGGGGGACAAGGCCCGCTTTGCTGGAAAAAACTTCAGAAACCCTCTGGTCTAAATGCAGGATGATCTCTTGTAAAACTGTAATAACCTCAGTGTAGAACGTGGGACTTTGTAGTACTGACCATGTGTTATAGCACTTTTATCAGTCATTATGGCAGTGTGTGACTACTAGAACTTCAGACTGATTAGTATCAACTCAGCCATTTGGTGTATAACCACTGCTGCAATTAGGCCATTGCCTTTGGTTCATTGTTGTGGGCCCAGGATATGTGCTAGTGATGCAATGAATGTAATAAATAATCAATTATATTGTATTTTGATATAAAATAAATGTATTGTGTACACTATAAGTAATACTGTGGAAATTAAAATATTGGCTAGTGTATGACCTGTGGCACTGGGTTTGATTGGCTGAATAAAACGTCCTTATGGAACTGTCAGTTATGGCTCCTTTTTTAATCATTTTGAATAATACTGACGCTTTCGGTTACTAAATTGTCAAAGAGAATTTTTATTTTCACTGTCATTGTTAAAGTGTCTCTCCATAATAGAGAAAATATAATGTTCAATATCATATCCATTACGCTGCAAATAATTGCTCTAGACTTTAATGTATCTTAGTAATTATATATATATATATATATATATATATATTTATATATATTATTATTATTATTTTTTTTTTTTTTAAATCGTATAGACATGCATGCATCGTCAGAGCAAGCAGTGTCTACTTTTAATGCGATATAACCCAGAGGGCGTACGGTGTCGGCTACAATGAAATGCCCTGCCTGCGGAAAATCCTACGCTACGAAGCTGAATGGTTGTCGCCATTCCGTGTTCCTGCGTTCGTTTTTCTCTGTATTTGCACAGGCTTCTGTATGTTATGCCTAGCGGCGATGCGTGAGCTCTTCTTCGTGGTGAGGCCGGATATTCAGGGATGATCCCATTACAGTGGTCGCGGCACATGCTCAGTTATGCCTGTAGAAAGGGGATCTTAGTAGGCTGTGCGTGAGGACTGAGGTCATTGCATGAGCTCGGGAAAATAGTCAGCGTATCCTCCATTTTGAGTGGTATGAAATAGAGGAATAGCATAGTTTAAGCTCTCGCTGCACTAAACAAACTGACAACACTAACGACAGTCTTCGACATGGACGACTTGTTCAGTCCTCGAAGGTTTGTTTACTTTTTCTTATCGGATGTGTCGTTTAAATGCCTCTTGCATGAACTCATACTTAAGCGTACTTCGGCATTTTAGTGCAAATATTTGTGGCTGCCTACTTGACAGCTTGTTTTGCCTGCATATTACTAGCCAAGGCCAGAAGACCAGGCTTTTGGAAGCGAAGCAGTATATAGGCTATATTGCTATAGTAATAGTGTCACGTCTGTCATTTATGTTGCCTTGCAGATGAAGCTGTCATCGATGTGTTTAGGTGTTAACAATTTCTTATTATTTTTGTCTTTAAAAACGATGTGTGTTGTCGGTCCTTTCCGGAGTGGGCTGTATTGTGGAGAGCTAAGCGCAGCCTTAAACTGACGAAATACAGCCACCAACGCCCGTAATACAACTTTTCTGGGTGTTTTCAGCTGGTTGCGTCGTCGATTTGATTGATTTGTTTGAAGAAGGGTTTGAGCCCCGATTTATGTAACCTTTGGAGGGAACGATGTTACTGTGTGTGGATTGGTTACTCTCTATTTGGGCGGGATTTGCATATTAAATACTACAGTAGTAGGGCTTTTAGAGTGATTATTGCGATTAGATGGTTAAGATATGGGTTTGGCAGATACGGTTTTTGGCTTCAACTCATGATTTTGGCATTCATTTTGTATGAAAGCAGTTAGCCTGCATTTATTCTTTTATAGTTAGTAGTATTTCAGTTGTAGCAGAATTGACAATTGCAAATGTCTATTTTTTGCATGTGGGCCTATATTTTTTGTGGATGTCTGCAAACCAATTGCCTCTTTGCATATAGGCCTATTCATGTTGAAGGAAAATAATTAATTATTTGACCTTATCACATACTTTGAAGGTTATCATATTTAAGGTAATGATGTATCGGACATTGAAGTGAGTTTTAATAAATTAAGTGGAGTGAATGACAGAATTGTGATCCTGTGGCAATCAGATAAATAGTAATTGTTCCCTATGCAGCATGCATCTGATTTACCTTGCATGATTGTGTTCATATCAGACATTGGGTTCAGGATGTGCTATTTGGTAAAGAACACAAACAGTTGACAGTTTATTTTACCTGTTGTGTGGACAGGGATAAATTAGGACCATTGTTAGAGTCAAGTCGTTAGAGTTATGAAATCTGCCCTACCACTAACTATACCTGTCTTATGGAATTATACCCAATCACGCTTTTTGGACAGTGTGAAATGCATTGTTACTCCAATGTTGAAATTCAGAGATTCCTCATAATTTATAGGCTGTAGGGTTACTAGGTAAATACGCAATAATACTATATTTGTGACCTCCACAAAACTCAGCAGGGCAATAGGCCTACTTGAACATATTGTTTGCTGGACAGATGCATATGGAAATACCCTGCATGTTATTGGATCTAAAACATGGCTAAGTTCCTGTTCAAATACCGTGATGATTCAAATACTGGGATATTTTTACGCCTGTGTATTTTCTGTAATTATTGCCGGCCTATTTGGGCTGCCCAGTAGAACAACCCAGTGTCTTGAATCATCAAAGGAGCATCATATCTTGACCTGCTATGTATGAAAACAAGGTGGTGGCCTACATAGTATCAACAAGGATATCGTGGTACTTTACCGAACTGGAACATGGATATCTCATATCTATTATTGTTGTTGAAATGTTGCATTAAAGACTTTTAATGACACTGGTCCCCATTACATTTGCATATATTGCTACACAATTATTTTCTTCATTCCAAGCCAGTTAGTCTTCTGAACTAACTTCACAAGGGTGTTATTCTGTCTTGCAAAAA
>NC_063198.1:9325452-9412617 GCF_017589495.1 Alosa alosa
AGCACACACTAATCCCGGGCGAGTGAGCTGCCTGCTACAACGCGGCGCTTGGGGAGCAGTGAGGGGTTAGGTGCCTTGCTCAAGTCCAGGTGCTAACCAGTGGGCCACGGCTGCCCACAAAGAAAGAAACTCTTCCTCAGTCTTTCTGTTTAAACCATGTGGAAACAGAGACGTCTGCCTGACCTCAGTGATTTAAACAGTCCATTGTCAGGTTGTGAAATGTCCTTTAAAATATTCTGGGCCCTTGTTTGTACTCTTTTGGTATACATGTATATCCTGCAGAGAAGGGAGAGGTGCTCCTGATGGTACTATCGGCAGAACGTACCACTCTCTGTAGGGACCTGCAGTCACAGGCTTTACAGTTCCCATACCAGTTTGTATGTTGGGCATATAAATGCACAGTCTAAGCAAAGCAACCAAAAAGGTGTATGAACGCGGCGGTGCCATGGCAACCAGTTTGTTTTACCATAACAATTTGGAGTAGCGATAAGTGAGCAAAAATGAATAGTTGATAAGTTGGCAAAGAGGACATGTTTTCATTTTAAATGCAATATCAGTACCAGGTTTTGAAAAGTAAATTCTGTGACTGTGAAAAGATTCCTTAAACTGAGGAGTAAGTTTTATATCCTTTTGTTGGTGTAGCCTCATGCCTTATGTCAGCAACATAACCAAACAAACCGCAAGCCCTAATGCGGGCACCCACAAATACCAACGAGTACCAACAAATTCTTTGGTCAATCCCCTTCATTGCTATGTTCTGTCTCTTTATATTAACCTCTCCCTCTCCCTCCCTCCCTCTCTCCCTCTCTCTCTCTCTCCCTCCCTCCCTCTCTCTTTCTCTCCCTCTCTCTCTCTCCATCTCTCTGTATCTCTCTCTCTCTCCTTCAGGGTCGGCCAGGTGGTGATGGGTTAAAGGGACTTGCTGGAACACCTGGACAGGATGGTCGCCCTGGGATACCAGGTACCCCTGGTATCTCCATTAAGGTCAGGGGACATCATCATCATCATCATCATCATCATCATCATCATCCCACTTTAATAGATTGTTCATATGGCCACATGTTCAAACACCCCCTTGCCATTCTAGAGCAGCCTGTATCTGTGGTTCACTAACCCCTGTACTGTCTTTTCTTTAGGGAGAGAAGGGGGATCGAGGAGAGAGGGTGACCAATTCACTTATCTTTGCTAATGCACTACTATATATGGCTTCTTGTGCGGTATAAAAAACGATTAGATAAATGTCAGCCACATCACTGCCCTCCTCTAACTCTTTCTATTCTTCTATGTTCCACTTTGTCTCTCCTTTGTGTTTGCCACCCCACCCCACCTCCCACACACACACACACACACACTCCTTGCCTTATAGGACAGTGGCGTGGCGGCCAAAGGGGATCCCGGAACACCAGTAAGTTAACACAGGACCCTGCTTACATCGCAACGACTCCTCAGACTCTTTAGGAAGGACAGGGAGTTTGGGCAAAAGGTCAGGCATGTCTCATAAAGAGTTAGGGTTAGAGGTTTACTGCAAATGGTCCAACACACATCAGATATGAGCCAGAGAGTGTGATAATCACAATGCGTACTGCCTGACCTTTGGGAGTTAGAAGACCTCCTCTGATCCCAGGAAAGGACCTTATAACATACAGTACCCTCCAGAATTATTGGCACCTCTGCTAAAGTTGACTAAAAAGAGGAATATAAAATCATCTTTTGGATATTGATCTTAATGCCTTAAGTTATAAAATGAGGAAATATCCAACCTATAAGGACACCAATTTTCTTTGTGAATGAATAATGTATCATAAATAAATAAATAAATGTTCTTTCTTAAAATACAGGGGTCATGAGTATTGGCACCCCTATGTTAAATTCCCATAGAGGCAGGGAGATTTTTATTTTTTAAGGCCAGTTATTTCATAGATCCAGGATACTATGCATCCTGATAAAGTTTCCTTGCACTTTGGAATTAAAATAGCCCCACATCATCACATACCCTTCACCATACCTAGAGATTGGCATGGTTTTATTTATGTTAGCCTATTAGCTGGTTTGATGCTGGTGCCAATAATTCTGGAGGGTACTGTATATGTATGGCCTAGTGTTGTCACGAGACCAAAATTATTGTTTCGATACCGATACCAGGTCAATTTATTTATTGTTTTGATACTGATACCAAGTCAATACTTTTTTAAAATTTGATTTGATTTGGGGGCCCCCACCACCTTGACGTCACCAGTAATATTTAATATAGTGTGATCACTCACACCAGTGACCATCCCAGATTCTGCTCGACCCTCACACACACACGTGCGCGCGCGTGCACAGAAAATTATGGCTAATATGTTTATGATATGTTTCTGTTTCATATGTTTTGGAATTCATATAAAGTGTATATATTTTGTTAATAATGTATAGTATTTTATAATCTGCATAATTACTAGTAACTACAAATATTTAGTAATTTCAATACTTCATTATGATTTTTAAACTATTACACTTAGGCCCGTTTCACACAAGGTCCGTGGCCTGAACTTAAACTAGCAGCCATGGCTCGCTATTTATGGCACGACAGCTATACTTGGCAGGCTAGGGGAGGCACTAGAAGCATGCCTTGCACACACGCATGTTACTTCAAAAGAACACAGACATTTTTAAAAGTATCGATACTTAAACAAATTAGGTATTGTGACATTTTTTTAATTTCAGGGTATTGTAATACTTTGTTGTATCGGGCACCGTGCAACACTGACCCTACATTAGCAAACATGTAAAAAACAAAAGAAAAAAAACATCAAATGGAAAGCCCTCTCTGTTACATCTTTCTGTCCAAATATTTGGGGCTTAAATAAGTTGTTATACTATAGTGGACAGTTGAGCTGCTCAACTATGCTGGACAAGCCATCGAAAGTAGTTTTGGTTTTTTACCACACTTGATTTTTTCCTCAATTTATCAGCAACAGTGGTACAGATTCATATTGTTCTGATGATGTACTGTAATATTGGCGTTTGGCATTCTGGTTTGTGTGTACAGTAAGTGTGTGTGTGCATTTGTGTTTAAGGGGATACCAGGGCCTCCAGGTCCAGAAGGTCCAAAAGGGCTTCCTGGATTAAAGGGGTCCAAAGGCGACAAGGTGAGTTTGTGTGTGTGTGTGTGTGTGTGTGTGTGTGTGTGTGTGTGTGTGTGTGTTTGTGTTTGTGTATTTGTGGTGTGTGTGTGTTTGCGGTGTGTGTGTGCGGATGCATGTGCATGTTGGTAAAAAAGTAAAAAAGAGCCCTTTTAAAGTACATGGAGCTATATAATCTACACTATGTCCAGAAATGACAACAGTTTAATTGGTTTCAAGTGTGTGATTGAATGAGTGATTGTGTGAGCGACTGTGTGAATTATTAAAAGTATTTGGTTTGGTGGTCTGTGTTCAATTGGACAGTGCTTGTGTGACAACCGAATTTGTATATTTTAGGGTGAGGGCATAGAGGGTCAGCCTGGCCCCCCCGGAATTCAAGGAGAGCCCGGTGAACGAGTGAGTAGTCACCCAGAACATCCTTGGATGACCCATCAGGCACACATCTCATTCCCAAAGATCCGAAGGAAACCCATTTGACGAACATCTCATTCCCAAACATCCTAAGGAAACCCATTTGACAAACATCTCATTCCCAAAGATCCCAAACGCATATCTGATTAAGTTTAAGTGAGGTTATTGAGATGAGATTTTGTCAAAAATGACAAAAACATATTTACAAAACACATTTGTTGTGATGTGAGTTTGCTAATTTATTGGAGTCCTGCAGCTGCAGTGCATGCTTGGATTTGCATACTGAGTGTTGCTTAAATCAGGGATGTGCTTTGGCCTGCCAGTTTGTCATGTACTGTATGGATTTGCTGAAGGGGTAATTACTCAATTATCCACTCAATGTAAAGAGCATCTACAGTATTCATGATTTTGCACACACATCTACAGTATTCATGATTCAGGATTAAGCGTAAAAAGGAGTGGTTTGTTCAGTGGAAGTATATTATCACTAGAATGTGACATTTTGCTGATTTTATCTCCTCAGTTGTACCTTGATAATCACTCTGAAATAGAAAAACCTTGACTTATTTTAATTACATAACTTTGATTATGGACACCAATAATTGTGGAGATAGTGACAACCTATCTCTCAAATCATTTAGATGGATCTTAGACACTAGACACTGGTTGTTAGGACCTGTGTTCTTGAATGAGACCTAATTCATGATGTTTTCAGGGACCAAGAGGGCCCGCTGGTGAAAGAGGAAATAAGGTAAGAGTTAATTAATCACATGATTTTGTGTAGACAGGTGATCAATAATATCAGTCAGTTAAAGGAGAAGTCCTTAATGAAAACCCAATACATTTTTGTTTAACTCATCGGCAAGTTGGTGTGCCTTGGCATTTTGTTTTCACCTTTGGTGTGCCTTAGCCCCTTAAAGATTGAGAACCTCGGCTTTAGAGGTCATAAAAAGTCATTACATTTGGACTTTAAACATGCAGATATTTTAAACATGCAGATACCCTGATAATGTCTGCTAACCTCCATTGTTAAACCTCCATGTTTCACTCTATCAGGGTGACCGGGGCCAAGCGGGACAGCCAGGCATCCAAGGGGACAGGGTGAGTATAAGTGTGTGATTGTCACACCACTTACCCAATCAATGTTCACCGTTGGTCATCAGCGATTGCTGTCTCCAGCGCCTATTGTTCACACTGCACCACATCTTGTTCCTCACAGTGATGCACATTGAAAGACTTTTTACCTCAACATGGTAGCTTCTGCAGTTTGCGGTCTTATTAAGGAAACAGCATCGATGATGAATTTGATGGGCAAAGCCTCAAGTCGAACATGTCCACATTATTGTCATTAAGGGCATATATTGATATATTTAGTATATGTATGCTTTTGACACATTAGAATGAAATTAGGGCCATGTGTGTGTTGTCTTACACTGAGATACTGCACTGCTCTGTTCTTATTGGATACCTTCTCTTCTGCATCCTGTGACTTGTGAATTGAGGCAGATTCATTTGAGCGATGTTGCCTACTGACTTATCCTTCTGATTGGTTGAATGCTTGAGTGATTGAAGCTCACTGTGTGAAGTTGTTTTGGTGCTCACTGTCTGAGTAAATAATGTTTTGATGTTTGTATGTGTGTGTTGCAGGGAGAGAGAGGACCAACTGGGCCCCCAGCAGAGAAGGTGTGCCCTCTGCTAAACCCACAAAATGTCTCCAGTCTCCAGTATTCTAACCCCTGTCTGGAGCCTCTTTAGAGAAGAAAGACTCTGTCTGACACTTTCACACTGTCTTTTGTTTTTAGGGGGAGTCTGGTAAACCTGGTTCTTCAGGGCTGCCTGGACCCAGAGTAAGTGTGTTATTGTGTGATTAGGAATGTTGTGAGATAATGTCATTTTATGTGTGTGTGTGTGTGTGTGTTCATGTGCATGACCATATTTCAGTCATATTTCAGTCTGTCTGAGTGTGTGTGTGTTTGTGTGTGTGTGTTTTCCTGTTTACGTGTGATATTATGTGTGTGTGATATTGTGTGTGTCTTGCAGGGTTTGCCAGGGCCCAGTGCATCTCCAGGAGAGAAGGTACAGAAATCATAGAAATCATAGAAATTATGATCACAGAAATCATCATTTCATATTTACAAAAATTGACATATGAAATTGATATAATACAAATACAAACTGAAAAAAAAATAGACCTGCTAAATTGTTTGCCATTTTCTCCTTCTTGCCAGGGAAGCAAAGGTGAACCAGGAGAGCCTGCAGGTGGTGTAAGTAAGCCAACACAAGCCATCTTAAACCACAATTGTACAGCTAGTGAACATGTGTCAATAATGGTCTTGTGGATCATCTGTTGTTTTATATCATTTTCTGTTTTTGCTTTGATGTGTATTTTCTGTTTTGTGAAGAGTCATGAATTTTGTTAAAGGTGCTCTAAGCGATGCCATGTGTTTTTTAGGCAAAAACATTCTTTGTCACTTACTGCAAATATCACCTAACCAACCTCTAGCTGTCTGTGTCCTGAATACACTGTAAAAAAACGCTATCTCTGTGGACAGCCCAGGCTTCAAAAACGGCAACAAAAACAACCTGGGCAAACCTAGCCCATAAAAACATAACAAACTGTTCCAGTAAATCACTGACGAGATGCACGTTTAGGAGAGTTTCAATTGCACGGGAGCAGCACGGGAGGGAGGGGGAGGAAGTAACGAGCTAGTTCTCTGTTTTGTTTGAAAGTCAACTGAAGTGACGTTACCTAGCATGGCTTAGAGCACCTTTAATTAGTTGTGAATAGATGACCTGTAGTTTGTGATATGTTTTGTTGAGATGTCTTGTACTTTGTAATTCTGGCACAGTATGTTCAGGTTGCCATGGTTTCTCTTCACAGGGTACTACTCTACCGGGGAGGAAAGGAGAGCGGGTATGTGGGAACCAACTGTTATTGAATGGTCAAGAATTGGTCAACCAACTTGCTTCTACAGCTTTTAAATGAAGAATTTTTTTTCAAATTTATGATTTTTTTAAATAAATATTATTATGGTGAAAAAATGTAAACATGTATGTTTATGGTGTGTGTGTGTGTGTGTGTGTGTGTGTGCCTGTTTGTGTTTGTTTGTTTTGTGTTTGTGTTTGTGTGTGTGTGTGTGTGTGTGTGTGTGTGTGTGTGTGTGTGTGTGTGTGTGTGTGTGTGTGTGTGTGTGTGTGTGTGTGTGTGTGTGTGTGTGTGTGTGTGTGTGTGTCTGTGTCTGTGTGTGTGTGTTTGTTCACAGGGAGAGACGGGACTCGCTGGCCCTGAGGGAGCAATAGGAGAGAAGGGGGAGCGAGGCCCGAAAGGAGACAGAGTGAGTGTGTTTGGTCACGTCCTCCTCAGCTCATCATCAGTACATCATGCATTTGTGAAAATAAGAGCCGGATTTTGTGCACTATGCTTTTTTATATCAGTCAGCACTGACTGGTAACAGATTGGCTGGTTGGTTGTCACTGTTAAATCTCCTACATTCTATAGTTCCTTCAAGAAGTTTCATTAATGAGTACACTGTTCATGCCTTTTAAAATCATTGGTTCGCTCACATCCTCTTCAGGCCAGCAGCTTTCTCTAATGAAGTAGTTTATGTTTTAATTAATTCACAATGCCTTTATTTTGTTGTCTGTCTGTCATTGTCTGTGTTTGCCCTAAGGGACTCCCAGGGGCTGGTGTGCAGGGACCTGCTGGAACTAAAGGAGACCAAGGAGATCGAGTGAGTGTGACATATCATGTGCTGTGATGCAGAGATCGAACTGAAGCCCCAAATTTTATATTCCAGACGAAGTGTGTCTTTTGACAAAAAAGTATTGTTGTTAACAGATGTCACGGCACTGTAGCCTTTCGTAGTTCTGCACCTGCAACAAATTGTCAAATAGAAAGTCCCTTAGTTTCTATAACAACTTGTACATTAGCTTTATCTCTCACCGCAACACGAGAGTAAACACAGATGCAAACCGTAACCCCGGTGACAATAGAATGTAGAACTCCAGTAGAACATAAATTGACATCCAATCAGAGGTTTCAGATATTTTGATGTTCAACATCCTATCAGACAATTTTTTTTCTTGTATGTCATGTCAAAAGACACTTATCACCTGGAGGATATATGTAAATATGTAAAGAAAACAGTCCACAGTAATGCAGAGAGGTCATATAACTCTCTGAGAAGTGTATTTTCAATGATGATAGGCAGAGTTAGTTATGAGGGACAAGATCAGGTGCCTCAGTATCTGTTTACATTAGTCCATTTATTTTGGGGCTGTAGCAGCCATAGTGTTCCAGTTTGTGTGACAAAAAGCTGTTGAGCACATACAGTATGGAGTGTATAAGACTGGATTCTCATATTCTTTACTTTAATAGGGCCCACCTGGTCTAGGGGGAAGACCTGGAGCAAAGGTAAGTCAAGTCCCTGGATCTATTCCCAACCCCAGTATGTACAGAGATACCCCTGTATCTCTATCAGAGCATGTTTGTGCTGACATTTATAAAACAATAATAAGTGCATCTCCTTCCATATACTTGGTTATTTACGCTGGATTTATGACAGACTGGATCTGTGATAAGGATGTTGTCTCATTGTAAAAAAAAGAGGGAATGTCTGCACACCGGAGTCTAGCTCCCAAATGTTTTAATTAACAACGTTTTGGCCCATCTGGGTCTTCTTCAGGCAAATGGCCATTACTTTGTCCTGCACCTGGCCTAAAGAAAGGTGGGATGTGCATTGTTCATGCAACCACTGTACCAAACATCGATGTTGTCTCATTGGCCAGGGTGACCGTGGTGAACCAGGGGAGGTTGGGGAGGCTGGCAGGAACGGGTCCCCAGGACCAGCAGGCGCACGGGGGAAAGAGGTACAGTAGGAGAGGATGGAGGAGCTCCTCAGACTCATTCATAAAAGTGTGTATGCTGTTCTGTGCGTGTGTATGTGCACATGTGTGTATACGTGAGTGTGCAAATGAGCATAGTCAGACTTATCTCTCATATCTATCTATGGTTTCAACATCATTTAACAAATGTTAAGTTATAAAGTGTTACTGATTTTCCTCCTGAATTCCTGAATTTCATTTTTATTCAGTGCCTCTATTACAGTGTTTCTCAAACTTTTTCAGACCAAGGACCACTTAACCAATAAAAAAGAAAATCACGGACCTCCTACATGTAGCTAAAAAAAAACAAACAGTAGACCTACTTCAACAGTATATTGCACAATAGGCCTACCCACTGAACCACCTTGCTTATTGTTTTTGCACCGTGCTTATTGTGTCAGAGGATTCATATGATTTAAACTGGCGTAGCTTACATAGGCAGTGTTGCAGAACTGTTTGGATTTACATACAAGTTGGTTCAATATTGCAAACAATTCATCTATATTATATTTTACCACGTTTGCTCACGGACCACTTGAGATAGCTTGCGGACCACCACACTTGAGAAACACTGCTCTATTACTTAATTCTTTATTGTGTTATTTTGAGTTCAAGCATTTTCCCTACTTTTATAGGGAGAGAAAGGAGACAAGGGAGATGAAGGAACTGCAGTAAGTTTTTTGCCTTTGTCTGCTGTCCGAGCATTTATGTGCGGCTCTCTATATATAAATATATCTTCTATTATTTAATCACGTATGTTTATGATTGACACTAATGTGATATTGGTCACTGCATTTGTTTGTTCTGATTTCACCACACACATTTTTGTTGCTGTCGTTCTTTCTGGTTTTCTCTGTGGTATCCAGGGCGAGCCAGGGGTGCCAGGAAAGACGGGGGATCGTGGCGTGCGGGTGAGTGGGAGATTAGCACAGTCTGACCTAAATAAACACACATGCCGACATCACCATCTTGGGTCTGAAGTTTTAGCGCTTTTGTCTGCCAGGGTTTACAAGGTCCGCAAGGACAAGTGGGGGAGAAAGGAGACGTGGGCGATCCAGGAGAGCATGGACGTATTGTAAGATACACACACGCATACTCTCATAAACACACACACACACACACACACACACACACACACACACACACTCACTTCCACATACTCTCTTGCCCCCTCTGTGTGAATTTCTATATTTCTCAATGCTTGTGTTTGTATCTTCCCATGTGTGTAATTCATCAGGCTGCTTGTGTGTTTCTGTGTGTGTGTGTGTGTGTGTGTGTGTGTGTGTGTTTTCTCCAGGGTAGTCCTGGGCCTGCTGGACCCCGAGGGTTTAAGGGAGAGCAGGTAAGAGTTCCGCTAGACTCTTCTGCCACTCTTCCCCAACCTCCATCTCTCTCTCCATTTCTCTCTCTCTCATTTTCTCCTCCATCTCTCCCTTCATCTCTCTCTCATTTTCTCCTCCATCTCTCTGTCTCTCATATTCTCCTCATTCTCTCCCTCCATTTCTCTCTCATTTTCTCCTCCATCTCCCTCCATCTCTCTCTCATTTTCTCCTCCATTTCTCTTCATCTTTCTCTCTTTGTCTGCTCAGTCATTGACAAGGATGCAAATGTACACATACTCTTGCATGTTGATTAAGTGAATAGTGTTTGAGAGCAACAGCGTTTCTTTGCCTACGAGACATGCCATAACTCTGCAGTCAACAAATTCAACAAATCAACTTTGAAGCCTGTTACATCTCATAGCCTGAATACTGTACTCAAAAAGTCACAACTGACTAACCACCGAACCTATTGAGAGCCACAGAATGTGGGCTTAAAGCAGCCCAATACAGTTCTATTGCCTTAAAATAATGACTTCAAACTCAAGGTACACTGACAAATAATATGAAGAATGAAGTCTCTGACATTGTCAGTGCATGTCCAGAATGTTTGATATTGCTTCAGGTGGTACATGGGGCAACTTTTTGAGCAGGGCAACCACATAACTGGTACCATGTGTTCTAATTGGATAATCCTGTTAAAATTTGCCAAATGATGATTGAAGTTCTCAAGAAAAATGTGTTGCCCAGTATCAAAGGGAACGTGCCAGAACAACAATACTGAGGAACACTGCCCAGCAACATTGCTCAGAAAGGTGCCTTGTGTATCATTAGCTTTGGAGGACACATACACATCACAGTCAAAGTTGTTCCAAAGTTCTACTAAAACAAGCAAACTTACATTATAAGTGTGGGCGAGCAAGTAACCATGTGATTGAGTGAGTGGGTTGATGTGAGAGAGGGAGTATTGTGTGTGTCAAGGGTGTACAGTAGGCTTGCATATGGACCATAGGATCATGTACATACCAATATTTTGGGATGACAAAATTGTCTTTACCAATATTTTAGCCAACTCATTCATATTATTTTTATTGTGAAGTTGTATTCATTGGAAAGTGTCCTCATAGTCCTTATAAAGTGTACATCTCCAGGATAACCAGCTTATGTCCCTACCAAAGCTGAGACCAAACCTGCTTTGCGCCACTGGTGTGTGTGAGCAACCTACATGTTACTCATCTTGCACTGGATCATCTTCCTAAATATCAATATTCACAATAAGTCTGGGCAAATGACTAACATCACCAAAAGTTTTTTAATATAAAATACTCACCTATATTGAGTATTTTGATGCAGAGTATGCAGCCAGTGGTGGTTTTGAGTACTGCTTCACTCATTTTTGGTTCTTTTTTTCCAGGGAGCTCAAGGCCCCCCTGGCCCACCAGGATCCGCGGTAGGTTTAGTCATGACCTCTGTTAGTCTCAACAGAGTGGAACGACAAAACACTTGTAACAATGGCAGATGTTTGAAATGTTTACTTGGGATGCAGGCCTACAAAAGGAAACATCAGAAGCTAAACATCATTATGTTACAATAAAGCTGATTACACATACAGTATGCACAACAAAGACGCAATGTGACATTGCAGTGGATAGACTCAAATCCATTTATCAGGGTTTCAGTGGGGTCATAAAAAGTCTTAAATTTAACTAGATGTACCGCAGAGCGGTACAAAATATGACCGCCGCCCAATCCAGCACATTTTTTCCACAAAAATAAATCACGCTGAAAGGCCTATATGATTCTAACTGTCTCACTAAATTGCATTATCCACACTCAATTCTCACTGGTATTTGCTAGACAACAAGTACCAAAACATGATTAGTTCATAGATTTCACATGTAAAATTCATTTTATACAACCCCACCCCCATCTTGCCTGTTCATAATTCTGAGAAATTCTTGAATTGTGTGCATGTGTGCGTGCACACGTTTATGTTTGTGTGTGTGTGTGTGTGTGTGTGTGTGTGTGTGTGTGTGTGTGTGTGTGTGTGTGTGTGTGTGTGTGTGTGTGTGTGTGTGTTGTGTGTTTGTGTGTGTGCTTGTGTGTTTGTTTGTGTGTGTGCATGCATGCGTACATATGTCTACTGTGTGAGTATGTGTCGTGCATTATGATTACTGTGAATGTATGTGTGTGCATGTGTATCTGTTTATGCACATGTGTGCACATGGAATGGGTTAACATGACCCCTGGAGGAAAAAATTGGTCATCCTAGGCCCTACGGTTCTCAAGATATTCACAGAAAACTGTGTCTATCCCTACCCTCCTTTCGGGGGGTCCAGTCCAGCGGGGGGGCTACAGATCAAAATGAAAAACGATGGTTCCATGCTATCCATGTGGGGTTACATGCCCACCAAGTTTCGTGTACCCCGGTCTTTCAGTGTCCCAGGAATCCTTGACGGAAATTTGGGCATGCGAAAAAGAAAAAAAGAAAAAAAAAATCTGACTAAACCTATATGACCGCCGCTTCGCTGTGCGGCGGTCATAATAATAAGAATTTTAGGCCTTAAAAGGTCATAGAAATGTCTGGATTTTCCATACAAGGTCATAAATTACATTTAGTCACGTCTTAAATTTATATGCTTGTTCATTCATTGATTCTACCATCGCCTTTTCCCCATGAAAAATGCGCTAGCGGGGGCATTCATTCGCTCTGCTTGTTGTAGTTCTGTCTGAGGAATCTGGGTGTTAGCCAGAACTACGAGGTCCTTGCGGCAGTGCAGCAAACAGACTTGTCTGAAGGATTTAATCGCCAGACTTTTTAACAAAAATCCGCACAAACTCCGTCTTTTTTTTTTTTAAAGGGAATTATTTTTCGTAACTCGTGTAGGTAATACATTTAAAAACATAAAGGCCTTAAAAAGTCTTAAATTTGACTGACTTAACCCTGCAGAAGCCCTGATTTATAGATTATTCATTCATAAGGCTTCATACAGCATTTATCACTGTTAAATTCTCTCTCTCTCTCTCTCTCCCTCTCTCTCTCTCTCTATCTCACTCTCTCCATCTCTCTCTATCTCATTCTCTCCCAGACTACAAGTGATACTAAGATGAAAGGCGAGAGAGGGGAAAAGGTACGAATAACACAAACAGACTATCAACACACATTCCACATTCATGCTGCACTTACACAGAACACATACTGTACACACTCCATGCACACACGCACGGTGCAAGCACACACAGAGGTATTGCACACAGGTGAGTGATGTTTGTCACTGCTCCTGCAGGGGGATGCGGGAGACCCCGGTGAACACGGGGGCAAAGGTCAGAAAGGCGAGGCAGGTGGACAGGGACCTTCAGGACCAGCGGTGAGGATGTTGCCATGTGTCCTGCAAGAGCTTCATTCATTCATTCATTCATTCATTCATTCATTCATTTATTCATCAAAGTGCCTTTGAATTTGTGTAATGTGCTCTCTTGGGAACTTTATATTTTCTTCATTTTATCGGATATATTTTTTTGATTTTGTGTGTGTGTGTGTGTGTGTGTGTGTGTGTGTGTGTGTGTGTGTGTTTATTTGCAGGGAGCTGATGGACTGAGGGGACTTGCAGGACCCAGAGTCAGTACCACCAAGAGCAGGGATTTGCTGCAGTCTTTTTAAGACTTCACATATCATTAAATACTAACTACACTAAACTGCATAGACACTTCAGTGTCAACTTGCCATGGCATTGCCAAAATTCCACTGTCACTTTAACTCAGTTGTAGTCAAGTCAAGATGTAATATCTGCTTTTGGCTCCTGTAGGCATGGAGATGGTGCCAGGGCACTTCCAACCAGAGTTGGCTTGTCTTCTGGAATGTCTTTGTGATTTTACATGCCCCATACAGGCCTATTTACGACTACAACATACATGTTGTAGTCGTAAATAGGCCTGCTTAGATTGTTTATTAGGAAATATGTCAATGTGTTTGTGAAGTGTGACAAGATTGCCGGCAGTAGCTGCGCAGCGTGATTTCTTTTGTAGTAATAGACACATAAGGACTATTTACATGCTGGCATACACAGGCTTATACATTTCAAAAGATAGCAAGAAAGTAGATCTTGTTAAGCTGCACAGAATGTTGGCTCTAACACCTCTTTATTCATCACATCCGTCAGCACATCAGTTGCTCAAACACCTTGCAAAATCTAGCACATTTGTACTTGGATTTGGTCATGCATTTCTTGTAGACAGCACTGGGACTGTCATTTTTAGGGGAATTCTGACAGTATGCACTAACTCATCTGTTAACAGCTGTTACACTTCAATCATCTATAAGCTACATCTATAATTATTACACTTCATAACTACATAACATAATGTTCCTTGGTGTTTTAAGCCCCCAACGTTGTCTTCTTCAAGGCAGCGCTGCCTGGAAGGCACTAGAGTTAGGCATGGGTTAACGTTAGGGTTAGAGCTAAGGTTAGGGTTGCCCTTAAGTTGATGGTGGCAGCGCTGCCTGGAAGTCGGCGTTAGGGGCTTAAAACACCAAATAAATCAAGCTAACATAATACCTGTTGTGGCAGCTTGCACTATGACAGATTTTAAGCATGTGGCAGACTATTGCTGCTTTATAGACTATGAAGCCTGTCCGAATAAAATACAGAATACAGAAAATGTCAAAAATGGCAATCTTTGAACAGTGTTATTGACACTGTATTTGTGATGTCTCATGACATGTTTGTGATATGTTAACGTCAATCTTATGACAGTCTTACACAGAGTTCAAATAAAAGTTTTGGCAGGGAGGTTTATGGCTGTTGTCTCAACACAACATTAGATGTGACTGTGGTTTCACCATTGTTTGTTCTGTTGGGGGTATGTCAGACTCAGACTCTCATAGTTTCTGTATTTCTGATTGCGTAAGTAATTTCGATGATTACCCGTTATGGTTGAGTATCTCTGCTTCTATGTTGTTCTTCATGTCTCTTTTTTTAATCCTTTTCATCTCTCATCTTTCATCAGGGTGAAACAGGCCTGAGGGGTAGTCCTGGAGAAAAGGTATTTCATCCATCAACGCGTTTTCGTTCACACTCTTACACAGACACATAATTCAAGTGTGTGTTTGTGTGTGTGTGTGTGTGTGTGTGTGTGTGTGTGTGTGTGTGTGTGTGTGTGTGTGTGTGTGTGCGTGTGTGTGCGTGTGTGTGCGTGCGTGTGCGTGTATGCGTGTGCTGTGCGTGTATGCGTGTGCGTGTATGCGTGTGCGGGTGTGCGTGCACGTGTGTGGGTGGGGGCAGCCGTAGCCTACTGGTTAGGGCTTCGGGCTTGTAACCGGAGGGTTGCCGGTTCAATCCCTGACCAGTAGGAAAAAATGTGGGCGGGGGAAGTGGTTGAGCACTCCACGACTGAAGTGCCCTTCAGTAAGGTACCTAACCCCTCACTGCTCCCTGAGTGTTGCTGTAGCAGGCAGCTCACTGCTCCGTGTGTGCTTCACCTCACTGTGTGTTCACTGTGTGCTCTGTGTGTTCACTAATTGGGATAAATCCAGAGACCAAATGCCTTGTATACGCAAGTATACTTGGCACATAAACCTGATTTACATACTGTACGTACATACATTTACGCGTGTGTATGTGTGTGTGTGTGTGTGTGTGTGTGTGTGTGTGTGTGTGTGTGTGTGTGTGTGTGTGTGTTCAGAACCATACTATATAAGACTGCCTGTGGCCAGGCAGGATGCCAAGGTACAGTATACTGGTACAGTGCTATAGAGAGAAGCTGGTTAATAAGGTCTGATAAAGCCCCTGATATTATATCAGTATTTTAACCCACCAAATCTGTTTTATTGATACGGGCTACTTCTTTAACCTGCATATGGACACATGCTACTTATAGATATTCCTGAAATATCACCTGTCTTATTGCTTTTTGTGTGTGTGTGTGTGTGTGTGTGTGTGTGTGTGTGTGTGTGTGTGTGTGTGTGTGTGTGTGTGCTAGGGAGAGAGAGGAGCTGCTGGACTGGATGGCCGTAATGGGCTGGATGGAAAACCTGGAGCACCTGGAGCAGTTGGACTACGAGTAAGGACACACAAACACACACACACACACACAGATACATGCATACACACTCACACACACACATGTGCACACATATATACACACACATGTGCACACATATATACACACATGATCAAGTGCAGATCAGCACTTCAGTGGCAACCTGTTACATCACCCATACTGCACTTTACATTTGAGGATGTATAACCCACATAAGCACACATCAGTATGAATATTTTTGTTATCATTGTTCCTGTATCTGTGACTCCTCTGTTTGTGTACTTTTTCTGTTGTCAGGGTGACCCAGGAAAGCAGGGGGATCCTGGCAGAGACGTAAGTGCATAAGCTCAAAGCTCATAAGTCCTCATCTAGTTGAGTACAACAGTATAAGTTCATGTTTGTATGGGGTTGTGTGCATTTCTCTCTTGTCCCACTTTGAGGGTGTGTATGAGTGTGTGTGTGTATTTCTCTCTCTCTCTTAGGGTCTGCCAGGACTTAGGGGGCCGCAAGGACCACTAGGACCAGCTGGGCCTCCTGGAAACGTAGGAGTACCAGTGAGTGACCACACACACACACACACACACACACACACACACACACACACACACACACACACACACACACACACACACACACACACACACACACACACACACACTCACACACACACACACGCGCACGCACACGCACACGCGTATGCACATGCTGATGTGTCCTTTTCTGTCTCTTAGGGAAAAGCTGGAACAGACGGGAAGCCTGGAGATCCTGGGAAAATGGTGAATTATTAATGACCTCACTAATGACCTAGAATAATCTAATACCTTTCAGCTACTTACCCTCATGAGAATCTCCACTTTTAACATTGATCTCCTTTCCCTGTTCTTATCTCCTTCACTTCATGTCTTTATCTTCTCTTCTTTCCTTGTTCTCTGGAAAAAAACTTGGGTGAAGTATGTCTGAGGTCATTTCTAGCTCTGCTCAATCAAACATTACTACGACACACTGTGGCTATTTGTACATGTGTAATAACTGTGTAATAATGTTGTGTTTGTAGGGAGAGGATGGTACACCAGGGGAGGATGGAAGAAAGGTAAGACCCCATTAAACAAGAAGTGTGTGTGTGTGTGTGTGTGTGTGTGTGTGTGTGTGTGTGTGTGTGTGTAATTTCGTCAGACGAGACGAGAGGAAATATGTTCGTCAACGACCTTTTTTTTCATGACTAAGACGAGACGATGACGAGGCGCCAGTAATGTCCTGAAACACTGACTAAGACTATCTTAAGATGCATTATTGTTGACGAAAAAAAGACGAGAGACTAAAATGTTTTGCATGAAATAAAAACTAAGATAAAATCTCCCTTCATGTTCGTCTACAAAATGAGAAGACAGAATATCTAGCTGTTACGTTTTCAAAATATTCCGAATGAGTTCATACGCAACAGCTTTCCTGTAGGCTAGTCTACGTGCTGCTGCTGCAACCCTGTGGCTGCAACACGAAACTACATGGAACAAGAACACTGGAGATTTCTGCCAGAGTTAGCAAGCTAACTACCTAAGCATTATGCCTCTGCTACATACCCAGAAGTTGACGCTTCTCTCATACAAATTAACATCCCCCAGAATGTCCATACGAAAATGTTCAGCATGTAATGTCAACTATTCATCTAGTTAGACTGATGATGCAAAGTTTGCTAGCAAGTAAGCTAATATAGAAAGTTCGCTAGCAAGTTAGCTATGGCTAAGATGGAGAGTCTGTTTGGGGAATGTGTTGTGTTTGGGCGCATATCGCCATCTAGCGAGGCGGAGTAAAACATTAATACATTGGCCTACGACAGTGTTTCTCAAACTATTTCAGTTTCAGGACCACTTAACTAACCCTAGCTAAAAAAAAAAAAAAAAAGATTAGACCTACTTCAACAGTAGCCTATAATTAGTCTATAGGCCTACTCACTGAACCACCTTGCTTATTGTCTTTGCACTTTGCTTATTGTGTCAGAGGATTCATTCTGTATGATTTAAACTGGCATATCTTACATAGACAGTGTTGCAGAACTGTTTGGATTTAACTACAAGTTATTTGGCAAACAACTCATCTATATTGTATTTTACCACGCCTGCTCATGACCACTTGGTGATCCCCGGACCACACTTTGAGAAACACTGGTCTACGAATATGACAGTGGTCCAGTCAAATCTTTTACTGTCTATGGTCAAATCCCAGCCGAGCTATAACTGTAGCTCGACTTACCTGTGCATGTAAACATACGGACTGACAAAAAATCAGAATGAGTAATTATAACAGACGAGTAGCCCTGTGGACACACAATATTGTTGGAAAATTGAGATGTGTGAAACACTATTTGACTCAAATGGCAATCAGAAATAATTTGTTTTAAAAAAAAAAGACTAAAATGTGTTGACTAAAACTGACTAAGACTAAGATACCTTTAGTTTTCTTTTGACTAAAACTAGACTAAAATGACGAGACTTTTAGTCGACTAAAACTTGACTAACAAAAATGATATTTGAATGACTAAATATGACAAAGACTAAAAAGGACATTTCGTCACAAGACTAAGACTATGACTAAATTAAAAATAGGTGACAAAATTAACACTATGTGTGTGTGTTAACATGAGAGAGTGCACAGGAGTGTATGTGTGTGTGTGTGTGTGTGTGTGTGTGTGTGTGTGTGTGTGGGTGTTAACATGAGAGAGTGCACATGAGTGTGTGTGTGTGTGTGTGTGTGTGTGTGTGTGTGTGTGTATGTGTGTTAACATGAGAGAGTGCACATAAGTGTATGTGTGTGTGTGTGTGTGTGTGTGTGTGTGTGTATGTATGTGTGTGTTAACATGAGAGAGTGCACATAAGTGTATGTGTGTGTGTGTGTGTGTGTGTGTATGTGTGTGTTAACATGAGAGAGTGCACATAAGTGTGTGTGTGTGTGTGTGTGTGTGCGTGTGTGTGCGTGTGTGCGCGGGCAGGTTTAACATTTTGTAATATTTTTTGTTCATCAGGGTGACAAAGGTGAAGCTGGACCTCCAGGAAGAGACGTGAGTTCTTCGGCTCAGTTCGGCCTGTTTAGTGCTTATGTTGTTAGTTGCTGTAGCAACAGAAAACCCATCAGTATTAAATCTATAACTTCCTGAATTCCTAATATCATGACTTCCTCATCCATCCTGACCTTTGATCCTGATCTTTGTTCACTGTTCATTTTCCCTTTTCCCCTTCGCCTCTCAGGGTCGTGACGGTCTGAAGGGGGACAGAGGAATTACTGGTCCCGTCGGTCCAGTTGGCCCTCCAGGTACCCAAGGAGCTCCTGGCCCCATCGGACCCCCTGGGCAGGTGTGTGTTTATGTGTGTATGTGTGTATGTGTGTGTGTTTGTGTGTGTGAGAGAGAGAGAGAGAGAGAGAGAAAGAAAGAGAGAGAAAGAAAGAGAGAGAGAGATGATTAATGAATTTGAGATGAATATATTCCACATATGAACTTTAGTCCTCATTCTCCCTCTGTCTCTACATCAATACCATCCATGTTCCTGTCCTGACTTCCTGCTTCCTGTCAGGTTATTTATGTAAAAGGAGCAGAACCAGTGTCCTTCCCCGGGCCACAGGGACCTCCCGGAACCCCAGTGAGTTCTAGAGACATGGTTCTGTTTGGTTTGTGTGTGTGAGGTGCTGACTGACTGACTGGCTGATATGAGAATGTGTATGTTTACTTGGAATCATTTAATGGAGAGATTTGCCAGGTCTCATTATGTTTTAGCATATAAATAACACGTATATAAATAAAGTTATACAAAAATGTTATACAAGATGTCACTGACATCTTACTGCTTCAGTTTACAGACCTGTTGTGTACAAGAGAGATAACCTTTAGCAACATGGGCATCTCACATTGTCTAATGACTGTTATACCTTGTCTCAAAATGCATAACCGTGTAATGTTATCTGCCATTGCCATTGAGAACTGACACTTGAATTTTTAAGCATAAATATATGGTTGAGCTTTTAATGACAAATAAGCACTGTTCTTTGGTCATCCACAGGGGGTACCTGGGATACCAGGAGCTGTAGGAGCCAGAGTGAGTATGCATCTTGTCCAGCTGTCTGTCTATCCGTCTGTCCTCCACCTGTCTGTCTGCCCATTTGGATGGCTGTCTGCCCATCTGTCTATCTCTGTGTTATTTTGTCTGTATTGTGATGTGATGCAATTTTTCTGTTTAAAAAACAAGTGGCAAAAATTAAAAAATCTTAAAAAGGGCAAATCCCAAAGTAGAACTTCAAATGAGTGCTGCTCAACCAAAATATGCAAGACAAGAACTGACTTTTATTTTGCTGACTTTTGATTATTTTATTAGACTTCTGTCAATGGCAATTTATCTGGATGGATGCGTATTTATCTTTTGGCAAAATGAAAGCAGAATGAGTGCTTGCTATCTGCCAGTCTGCCAGTGCCAGTCTTGTTGCTGATGGATATTTGATTGCAGGGAGAAAAAGGTGTAGCTGGCACCAAAGGAGAAACGGTGAGTGTGTGTGTGTGTGTGTGTGTGTGTGTGTGTGTGTGTGTGTGTGTGTGTGTGCGCTTGTGGTGTGTGTGTGTGTGTGTGTGTGTGTGTGTGTGTGTGTGTGTGTGTGTGTGTGTGTGTGTGTGTGTGTGTGTGTGTGTGTGTGTGTGTGTGTGTGTGTGTGTTTGTGCACATATGATATGATGGACATTCTTGATTATGCTAATATAGGGGGACCCTGGAGAAGATGGAGCTCCTGGCAAACCGGGGACGTTAGTGGTGAGGCCTCAAGTGATACCCACACAATCAGTATAGTACCAGTATAGTACCATCGGTGGGTCAGCTAAAAGCTGCCACATGATGACGTTAGTTCATGCGTGAGAATTTTGCTCATAGACTGACTTCGCACTTTACCCAGCATTGAAATCAGGGCGGCCAGTCTAAAAACATACCATTCAGATTCACAGCCATTTAAATCTGGGCGCCCAGTCTAAAAACATAACATTCAGATGCACAGCCATTTCAAAACATGTGTATGCCAAATACATTGATTGTGCTATATATGTAAAAACAATGCCTTATTAATGTATTACGTTTTATGTATGTTTTTTGTTTGCTTGTTTTGCAGGATGTCAGGAGGGCTTTTTCAGACATGGGCATTGAGGTACAACACAGCACTGACTGGTGATCTGAAGAACACCATCCTTAGAGAGAGAGTATCTGCATCTTATTCAAAATCTCAACGTTGGTGTCAATAATTTTCTCTCTTCTCTTCTCTTCTCTCTCTCTGTCTCTCTCTCTGTCTGTGTGTCTGTGTTTGTGCCTATAGGTGAACGAACTGAAAGTCTTGATTAGTAAGAAAGACGTGAAGCCCATTTCTGAGAAAGGCCAGAGCGGAGAAAAGGGAGAGACGGGGCAAAGGGGACCACCTGGACTTGATGTGAGTTTGTGTGTGTGTGTGTGTGTGTGTGTTTGTGTGTGTGTGTGTGTGTGTGTGTGTGTGTGTGTGTGTGTGTGTGTGTGTGTGTGTGTGTGTGTGTGTGTGTGTGTGTGTGTGTGTGTGTGTGTCTTAAAACAGATGAGTTTAAATGGGTTGGGTTAAAAGGGTTAAATGGCTGTTTTATTATGTCCCTCTCTCCCTTTTGTCACCCTCCTTTCTCTCACTCACCCTTTCTCTTCTTCCTGCATTGTCTCTCTATCCCTCCATTCCTGTCTCCCACAGGGTGCTCGAGGTCTCCCAGGGGAGCGTGGGTCCAAAGGGGAGTCGGGAGATAGGGGTCCCCCTGGCCCCCAGGGCCCTACAGGCCGCGCCATCGGAGAACGGGGACCAGAAGGACCGCCAGGCCAGGCAGGAGAGCCCGGAAAACCAGGAATACCAGGAGTTCCAGGACGTGCCGGAGAGCTGGGCGAAGCTGGAAAACCAGGAGACAAGGTAATGGAAAGGATGATGAGTAGAATGACAACAGGTCCTAGCAATATAACTTTATAAACAAACAAATCATGAATAAAACAACAACAAATACAGTATAGAAACTTGTACGACAATTATAAAGAGGTCTGAATTTCAGAACATGACATGATGTCAAGATGTATTTATATGTATATGAGATGGCTGTGTTACTGCTATATGTATAAGTATGTATGTACAGTATATGCTTATATGTATATGAGATGGCTGTGTGTCCTACTGTATGTTACTGTGTTGTTTAGGGAGAGAGAGGAGAGAGAGGAGACAAAGGCGAGCCTGTGAGTACCTTGCACACCTTCATAAACATGCTGTATCCAGACCTTAGTGATTCCAGGCATATGATATGATTATGTTGTGTTTTAGGGCCGAGTTGGTTTGACAGGGGCTGTAGGACCCCCAGGACCAAAGGTACAAACGCATGCAAACATACATACACCTGTACACACACTCCACTCACTCAGATGCACACACACACACTTACTTGTCCTTCACACTTAATTCACACACACACACACACACACACACACACACACACACACACACACACACACACACACACACACACACACACACACACACACACACTGTAGACATGCAAGCACATATACTGATCACCCATACACCCACACTCACTCAGACAAACACACACACACACACACACACACACACACACACACACACACACACACACACACACACACACACACACATACACACACACACACAAACATGCAATAATGTATAATCACACACATACACGTATGGATATACACTCAGATATGAAAACAGAAATGTTGTAGATTAACAGTGGTTAGTAATGAACTGGTAACATAGCAGCATTAACACATTTTCTCCCAGGGGGAGAGTCTTGCTACTGCGTCTAGCGTTCCTGGACCTCGGGGTCTTCCTGGAATCCAGGGCATCAGAGGGGAGCCCGGGTCCGCAGGACTGCCTGGAACAAAAGGAGACAGGGTGAGACTGAGACTGAACGCTTTACACTAACCATCCCTCATCAGACTGACATACACATGTCAAAAACACTTGTCATAAGTTAGCAGTTAAGACTAATATAAAGATAAACATTAACCATGCCTTTGTTATAAGACTAATATAAAGATGTTATACACATTAACTATGCCTTAGTTATAAGACTAATATAAAGATGTTATAAACATTAACCAAGCCTTAGTTATAAGACTAATATAAAGATGTTATAACACTTTAAAGTGCCCATATTATGACTATTTTTCAACCAGTTAAAATAGGTCTATGAGTTCCAGAAAACATGTTTCTGAAGTTGTTTGCTGGAAATAGCTTGTAGGAAAAGATTCTTACCTACCTCTATTACACTCTTTTTCAGTCCCTGTCAAAGTGTGCTGTTTCTGCTGCTCATTACATATTAATGAGCTGCTGCTCACTTACCCACGCCCCACTCCATTAACTGTTACAAGGGTCATTCGTGCCAAATCAACAAATGCCTCCAGCCTAGCCTGACCATCTTGGCTTTGCTTCATACTTTATGTCAATAATACTAAATATTACCCAACAACTACTGTGCAAAGGTTTAAGCTTGTATCTACATTATTTTCTGAGATATGTAGGCTTACAAAACAGTTGAACTTGTAGGCTTGGTGTGGAGAGGTGGGGTGTTGATTATGCAACGTCTGAAACACGCCAATTCAAAATCCCCTAACATCTACTACACCTTCGTTTTACATAGTATTGCCCGTAGCTAACACTTAGCCTACCATAATCTCTATGTAAAACGGTTAGCTTGCTAGCTAGCTATCGAACAGTGGAACTTCAGTAGCCTACAACATAAGCGTAGCTATCTCACCTAGTTGTAGGAAATATGTAAGTGATGGAATTAGAATGAATCCCATGAACAAACAGATAACTCTTACACCAACCTTATTTTGTGCCTTTTATTCACGTTTGTTCAACGATTTAGTAAGTATAAATCCTTTTCCCTGCCCACTTAGATGCAGCTCCATAGGTTTCTATTATATTCACATAACGTAATTGCCCTAAAAGGAGGTGGTGGGAATATTGAAATGTTTCGGCTTGTGACGTGAAAGGCCTTGCCGATTTTGACCAGTTTCCAATTTTGATTGGAACATTTACTTTTAAAAAACGGCCTGATGGTGTTGATAAAAATGAAGTCCTCTGCAATGTCTGCAGCAAGGAATTTGCATATCACCGGAGTTCGTCAACTCTAAAGTCGCACATCAATGCAAAGAAATAGTGTTGACATTGAGGGGAGTGTTTCATTGTGTCCCCTAGGTTATATCTGTGGCCTGAAATGCCTTGTATGTAACAAAAAACTTCTTCCCGAAGCACTTTTGAATTTATTTCCTCAGTATATTAGGTCATATCATAGATTATTATGGCCATTATTTGAACAGTGAAAATAATAATAAAAGAGTTTTTGAACTTTAATGTCACTAATGTATTTTAAAGCTAAATATTTAAAATACTTTCACAGCAAAAAAAAATATATATGATTAATTTAGATTAATTAATCACAGAGTATGTAATAAATTTGATTACATTTTTAAATTTTAATCGATTGACAGCCCTAGTTATATTGTAATTTAATTGGTACTTGTAAATGCTTTTGTAGCTCATTAGTTTGAATCATAAGGTGATCTTGAAAAGGAAGGAAGGAGCTCATGAGAATGACTGATAATGCTATATTATTAATTCATACGTTGCTGACTCTAAAAGACAACTAACCTGTATGTCTCATTATCTTACAGTGAGTGTTTGGATGCGTAATGACCATATGTGACTCTGTAAGCCTGTCCCAAAGTAGAGTGTTGTTTTTCTCAGGGTGTCGCTGGTTCTCGGGGAGAAAAGGGGGACAGAGGTGACCACGGAGAGAAGGGCCGTGATGGCTTTGCTGTAAGTCCATTCATCACTCAGATGTCTTCAGTCTTTTGAATTTTGGCATTTTCAAAACTCTGTCTGAGCCTAATTATTTTCCAATCATTTTCAAAAGTGCAGAAGTTGCTGACTGACCATTATTCAATCAATAAATAAAGATGTTCTTTTGTATTTTTCCATCTGTTGCTGATATTTCATAATGTCAACACGAACAGCAACATGAACAACAAAACTACAACATAGTTTATTGTGGGAAATATGTCCTAGTAATATTCACCAGAGCCTAATGTGTGTGTGTGTGTGTGTGTGTGTGTGTGTGTGTGTGTGTGCGTGTGTACGTGTGTGTGTTTCAGGGATCTCCCGGAGAACCAGGGAAACCTGGATTGGATGGAAAACCAGTAAGAGGGGTTTAATCTGATCACTTTCCAGCATATCATATCCGTACAGATGAAACTGTTAAAATATTATCCTCCAGTCTCTTAAGGGCCGTTCACACCAAGAACGATAACTATAATAACTATAATATATATCTCGTTAATATGAATGACGACGTTCACACATAAACTATAACGATAACGACATGAAGAACGATATCGTTGGGGATCACTTTCAGAGCGATTTTGGGAACAATAAAAAGCTAACAGCCAATCATAACTCATCACATTTAAACCATCACATTCATTAACATAAGGAGAGACTTTGCTAATCATTGGTCAGTGTGGACGCTTTTATCGTTATGGTTATAGTTATCGTTATCGTTATTGTTCCTGGTGTGAATGGCCCTTGAGAGACGTTTTAAGGATAGATGCAGCACTCCTCTTTGTAAGTCACTCTGGAAAAAAGCATCAGCTAAATGAATATATGTAAATATAACTTCTAGCTGTATGTGGTCATGAGTGCAGAGAAACTTCCTACTAGAATAGTTTCAAATAAGACACATTTAAATGTAATGAGTTTTATTGGTCATTCAGTGGAAACAAACTGTGAAAGGTAAGCAAGATATTCCTCCTTTTAAATTGATCTTGTGTATTGTATATTCATGATAGATGACCAAGATGTAGTTATAAGATAAGTGTTAGCATAATGTACACATTCATGAAGTCACAGGGAACAGATATATAAATATCAAGGAGAATGGCTGAGGACATTTTGATGACATCTTATTTGTGTTATTACTGTTGTTGTTATTTAACTGTTGTTCTACCTGGACAGGGTCAGAAGGGCTTTTCAGGGCTGCCAGGCCCCCCTGTGAGTAACAGTAGCTCAGCAGGAGTGACTATAATGGAATGGGACGTGGTACGGGATCAGTACAGTGAGAGGCTGGGCATTGGCTGACCAGTAGATCCAGAATCTGCTGCAGAGCTGCTGAAGGCTTTGCAGAATGTGCACGTGACAAGCAGAATGCATTGCCTCTAATGCCTTGTGCCTCTATCTTTCTCTTCTATGTTCCCTCATCTGTTCATTTCTCCTCTCCTCACTCCTTTTCTCCATCCCTCTCTCTTTATTTCGCTTTGACCTTCCTTTTTTGCCTCTTGGCCGTTTTCTCTCCCTCTTTCTTCCTGCCTCTCTCTCTCCCTTCTAGGGTTCCCCTGGGTTCCCAGGTGTAATAGGCCGACCGGTAGGTGATGTGGCTGTCTCTTCTTGCTGCTTTGCTCATAGTTAGAGGGTGTGGAGGGTGGGGGAGGTCATTTCTTTAACGTGTGAGGTTTGACTGATGTGTGTTTCAATGACTGTTTTTATTTGGTTTATTTACGATAGGGTAATCCTGGAGAAACAGGCATAAGGGGACCAACAGTAAGAACCCATAACACACACACACACACACACACACACACACACACACACACACACACACACACACACACACACACACACACACACACACACCACACACATACAAACACACACCAAGCTAGATCAGAACTCTTTTTTTTGCAATGATGTTCCTCATAACAACAAATTCCAACCTGGTGTATATTGTGTAATTATACTTAAAGAATATGTACTATAAAATTACATAAACACTTAAGTATCTTCATCAAATACATTTCAGAATGCTTATAACAGAACACTTATAAATAGTGACTTGCATGGGAATGCTAGAATGACAGAATGACAGGACACATTATGAAGTACAAATTGGTGATGTGGTATGATGCTTACAGGGTCCAATGGGTGGCAACGGCCCTCCTGGTCCACCAGGAGTGAAAGTGAGTTGGTGTCTCTCTCTCTCTCTCTCTCTCTCTCTCTCTCTCTCTCTCTCTCTCTCTCTCTCTCTCTCTCTCTTTCTTTCTCTCTGTCTCTTTCTCTCTATCTCTATCTCTCAGTACAGTATGAATGTTTATTGTTTTATGTTTGCAAAATGTTTCTGTGTGTCTTCCCTTGCAGGGCAACCAGGGACCGCCAGGTGTCGGCACTCAAGTAAGTAAAACTTGCCAAACCAGAAAGCTGTCCAAGTGGCCAATCAAACGTGAGATTATGTCCAAGATGTCCAGTAAAACATTTTTATTATAACCAAGATGCCCAGCCAAAAGTGTTATTATGTCCAAGTAGTCCAATCAAAAGTGTGATTGTTACTGAGATACCCAATCAAATGTGATATGGTGTCCAAGATGTCCAATCAGAAGTGATATTCCCCTCTTTCATTCTCTCCCTCCTCAGGGACCTCCTGGAGCCCAGGGCCCCATGGGATTGCCTGGCCCTGCAGGAACCCCGGGCGCTGTGGTGAGTTATGATTGGCTAAGCTGGTTATCCCCCATCTGCTTTATCCATCAGCTTCACAGCTAGACATGGTTAGCCCTGTCAGAGCTGTAAAAAAGTGTCATTTTAGCTTGTGATGTTTAGTGTAGCACATGTGCTCTTGTGCTAGGAGAGTTCGATAGGATGTAAACCAGCGTCTGCCTCCTGCCTTGGGAGTGAATGCTCTTTGCTTTATCTTCCTGTAGGGGCCTCAAGGGCCACCAGGTCTGCCTGGGCAAGTGGTGAGTACACAGCAACACCATCACCCAACACCAACTACAATCTAGTCAGACAACGAATCATTCAATTCAACAGCAATAACAACAACAACAACAACAGTTATAGAACATCAACATGTTTTCAATAATGCAGAAATGATCATGTATGTGTGACAACAGGGTGAGAGTGGCAAGCCAGGTGTACCAGGAAGAGATGGCATACCAGGAAAAGAGGGGACACCAGGATTACCTGGGAAACAGGTGTGTGTGTGTGTGTGTGTGTGTGTGTGTGTGTGTGTGTGTGCTTTTGTACACATGATATTATATCATTAGTGTTTTATTTGTCTGTGTGTGTGTATGCTCTTCTATACGCTATACTCTTCTCTTCACAGGGTATTCCTGGGCCAGCGGGACCCTCAGGGCTAAAGGGAGAGCAGGGGGACAGTGGTCCTCCAGGCAAGGTGTGTTCACACTAACAGTGTAATACAAGCACCGGTGCTCTGTAGCTCGCTGTCCGCTATCAGTGTTGTTGTCTAACCTTCTGTCTCCCTTCTTCCTCAGAGTGTAGCTGGTCCTCCAGGAGTGAAGGGGGACCGAGTAAGTTCTGTGTGGCCCACGCTTCACGCACTTCACGCACACGTTTGCCATTTCGCCAGAAATGCTTTTTATGTTTTAGGTCTCCTCTAGTCACACGACTGCTTGACTTAAAATTCCCTTCTGCGCCTTCTCTGATTGGTTTAGGGGTTTCCAGGTCAAACACTACCTGGCACTGCAGGTGAGCCTGGAGTATCTGGACAAAAGGTCAGTACATTAAAGTCAACACCAACAAATTTGACATTTTATCCTTCTGTCTCCTAAAACTAATGATGACTAACTAATTACCAAGGATTTGCCTAAATCAATGAGTTTTCAAAGTCAGAGTGTTTGTGTAAAAGAGTATGTTGATGTTCTAAGGGAGTATGCTGTCTAAGTATGCTGTCGGTGTGTTTGTGTTCTAGGGTGAGAGGGGAGACAAAGGACCTGCTGGAATCAAAGGAGATAAAGTTAGTCTCAATGACTAGCTAGTGATTAGTCTTATCTCTGAGGTCTACCTTGAATACTGTGAGTGATTTTACTTCATTGTGTGTGTGTGTGTGTGTGTGTGTGTGTGTGTGTGTGTGTGTGTGTGTGTGTGTGTGTGTGTGTGTGTGTGTGTGTGTGTGTGTGTGTGTGTGTGTTACACAGGGTGTGCCTGGAGATGATGGAACACCAGGGGAAGATGTGAGTTTCATCTAATCTGATTACACAAGCAAAACAAGAACATATCACAGACTGTTATCTAGAGATGAAGATGCCATTCTATTAACCTCTCTCTCTACAACCCCTCCTCACGTTTCCACACTCTCTTTATCCCTCCCTTGGTCTCTGTCTGTCTCTCCTAACTGTTTTACACAGGGCTTCCCAGGACCACCTGGCCCTAAAGGAGACAAAGTAAGACCAACACCTCTGCTTATTATCCCTTCTTACCTTTAGCCAAGAACGATAGATAGATTCTACAGGTATACAATACCTGAGTCTGTTGAACACTGTTGTTAATGTAGGCCAATACACCGTCTCACAGTTAAGGACAGGGTAGACATAATCAACAACAAACATTGTTTACTCAGTGAAGATTGACTGAGACTGAAAGAAGTAATGGGATGGGCATTTCAAGCATACAGTAGCTTAGGGATAGAATACTATACCTCCTCCTGTGCACTGTGGTACTGTTTTTTTGACGTGTATCATTAATTTAAAGATGACAGAGAATTGAAAACGTTTTTTATCTTGACTTTGTTGAATAAGGAGAGTTCGGTGCACGGCTACAAAGCTACCAGCTGGAAAAATGGTTGAAGGAAATGAATGATGGACCTTGTGTAATGTACTGAACCTACAGTACATAGCCTTACAATTACATGTGATAGGTACTGTGCTGTGTATGAGAGGGCTGATTTTTCCCGAGTGTGAGTTATTCTGAGTGCTTATTATGAGTGTGGTGGTCACTGAAGAGTTGTATTTTCAGGGGGAAAGAGGAGTGGGACTCGCAGGCCCTCCAGGACGAGTAGGACCTGCAGGGCTGAAGGTATAACTCACACACACACACACACACACACACACACATACACACACAGACACACACACACACACACACATACACACACACGCACACACACTTGAGACCACATAAGTGCTACAATACAGTATAGCCCAAACAAATAACAGTCAATCAGCAAAATCCAGCCCTAGTCATTGGGCATGTTGTGTCATTCAGATGAACATTTTTCACTGTTTGTGCTGTGGCCTTTAGAGACGTATAGTGGGGTTAGGCAAAGATTAAAGGAACCGTATGTAAAAATATTTCAATTAATCATAAAATGGCCCTGATATGTCACTAGACATTAAGAAATCATGTTCATTTCAAATACTTATATCACTGACAACAGTAGTCCGGCCAGGATATTGTCATTTAAAAAGTGAAGTTGCAGCCCTCAACTGATGTTGATGTTGTGTTTTGTCATGTCATGTTGTGTTTTGGCCTGATGCGCCACCCTCCACCTATCTACTAATCACAAAGTCAGTAGTGTTTCGCCATCAGGGTTGGCAACCTCGAGTCAGGGGGGAGGGGGAGGGGATACACCGCTCTTCCGTATTTTGAAAGTGATTGCAGTACCAGTTTTGGCCACAATCTTACATATGGTTCCTTTAAGTGAGTATAGATGACAAAAACATTGCCAGGAAGTGGATGCTGTGTTTGCCAGGAAGTGTCATCTGTGTTTGCGTCTGCCTTGAATTTCCCCTGGGGATCAATAAAGTATCTATCTATCTATCTGTCAGGGAGACACTGGCCTCCCCGGGTCGCCTGGCCCTCCAGGGCCCCAGGGTGCAGCAGGAATTTCGGGTCAGCCTGGCGTAAGAGGAGAGGTTGGGCCTCCAGGACCCCCTGGACCAGTAGGAGAGAGGGTGGGTAGACAACATACATCTGTATCTGTGTTTTATTTAGATGTTGCAACCAGAATGGACTGTCCCTGTTCTCACCCTTCAGTTCCCACCTCTCTCTCTCTGTAACTTTCATGCTCTCTCTTTCCCTCTCTCCCCATTCTCTCTCTCTCTCTCTCTCTCTCTCTCTCTCTCTCTCTATCTCTCTAACTCTGCTAGACACAGACATGCAAACATTTGATGTTAGTGTATATGATTGTATTGAATGCTTGTGTGGTTTTTGTCTGTTTGTGAAGTATGTCTGTGAGTTTGAGATTCATACTTTGAATGTTTCTATGAGTGTTTTGATATATATATTATGGATGGTGTCTTTGCATACAAGAGCTCTGCCTTGAATGTGTGTAATCATTTATTGTGTGTGCGTGTGTGTGTGTGTGTGTGTGTGTGTGTGTGTGTGTGTGTGTGTGTGTTTGGTGTTACAGGGTCTACAGGGCTTTGTCGGGAGAATTGGCAGCCAAGGAGCACCAGGATCTGCAGGACCTCCTGGCCCTGCTGTATGAACTCAACATGATACACACATTCTAATGAGGACTCAACATGTTATACACACATATTATAATAAGAACTCGACATGTTATACACACATTATAATAAGAACTCAACATGTTATACACACACATTATAATAAGGACTCAACATGATACACACACATTATAATAAGGACACAACATGTTATACACACACATTATAATAAGGACTCAACATGATACACATACATTATAATAAGAACTCAACATGTTAAAAACACACATTATAATAACATGTTATACACACACATTATAATAAGAACTCAACATGTTATACACACATTATAATAATGACTCAACATGTTATACACACACATTATAACGAGGACTCAACATGATACACACACATTATAATAAGGACTCAACATGATACACACACATTATAATAAGGACTCAACATGGTACACAAACATTCAAATAAGGATTCTAATAAGGACTCAACATGATACACACACATTTTAATGAGGACTCAACATGACACACACACATTCTAATAAGGATTCTAATAAGGACTCAAAATGATACACACACATTCTAATAAGGACACATTACATACACATTTTAGTGAGGACACAACATGATACACACACATGTTCTATTGAAGACTCAGCACGTCACACACACACATGTTCTAATTAGAACTCAACATGTTACACACAGCCCCTCTTTGTTCCACTCAGGAGAAATGCATGTTGTATTTATTTCAGTTTTGTCCTTTCTCCTCTAGGGTGCACCTGGCACAAATGGCCTCAAAGGTGACAAGGTATGCGCTTACGTACATAAAGTTAATGTATTTCATTGACAGCTCTTTATGACAAGCCACATATACTCTAAGCCTGCATGTGCTGTACACAAGCCTGCATTTGCTAATGCAAAGTGAATGATATGCCTGCTGGAGTGCATACGTGTTTTGTGCAGTGTACAGTATGTACAGTATGTCCTTGAGACAGGAGGTGTATGCGTATGTGCTATGTACACTGTATGACATGGTTGTGCTGGAGTGCTTACAGGAGGGTTATGGTGTGTGTGTTTTCTGCAGGGGGAGTCCGGAGTGGGAGCTCCAGGAGCTAGAGGAGAGAGAGGAGACCCCGGGCCCCGGGTAATCATAAAAACAATAATGATGATGATGATAATAATAAGGATAATATATAACAAGGATAGTATTTTTTATAGGATAAGGACTCCAGTGACTCAAGGGTGCTGATGGTGGCAAGGGTGTACAGAAATAGAGATACACCAAAGGATCGCAATATTATGTTTTGTGACATTTGTATCAATTCTCAAAAACACTGTATCGATTTTTAATTAATAATACATGCAAAATAGTTGCTCTGCTTGCATCGATTTTCTGCAAATGGTGTGTTTGTTATACCATGAAAATTACATTTAGATTAGAATTAGTTTTTTGTTAGTTAGTTTATAGTATCACAACATATCATCCCAATTGAATTGTAAACCCTGTATCATGATACATAGGATTGTCAGTTTATTGCCAATGAGGCATAGGAGCTGATGTACATCAACAAGAATTCATTCATATTCATATTGATGTATACAGTGTAAATAGCCATTGCTACGTATTTTAATGTGTTTTAATTTACAGTTCATAGACTGAAATTGATACTAATGAAGTACTGTGATACTAATAGAGCACTGGTGTGTGTGTGTGTGTGTGTGTGTGGGTGTGTGTGTGTGTGTGTGTGTGTGTGTGGGTGTTTCTAGGGAGAGGAAGGGCGTGCTGGAGTGGACGGAGCCCGAGGGCCTGCGGTAAACACTTCTTTACTGCCCTCACTTGCATTTTCCTAATGTATCTCTTTTTTTCCCACTCCAACACATGTTTGTGTGTGTATGTGTGTATGTGTGTCTGTCTGTGTGTGTGTGTGTGTGTGTGTGTGTGTGTGTGTGTGTGTGTGTGTGTGTGTGTCTGTCTGTCTGTCTGTGTGTATGTGTGTGTGTGTCTGTGTGTGTGTCTGTGTGTGTGTGTGTGTGTGTGCGTGTGTGTTTGTTTGTGTACATGTGTGTGATTTCAGGGTTCTCCTGGTAGCAGAGGAGACAGAGGAGAAAAAGTGAGTATCCGCAACAAACACTCCTCACTGGATGCTTATTGTTGCCACAGATTTGACCACATTCATCAGTTCTCCTCTGCAGTAGGAACTCAGGAGAGGGCACCAATTCTTCCAGAAGCCTATTTCTAACCCCAACATTCCTGTTCTAGCTCTAAATGCTTTGCTTTTGTCTCGACTTGAATTAATTCTGTTTGGACAACAATGGCTAGCTTCAAGCCAAACCCTCACTGTCTTTGATGACAACAGAAAACAGTGGCAAGTCTGTCTGGCATCTGTGCATTCTGCACATATCTCACAGCACTTAGTGGTCAGGAGAAACACTGCAAACCCAGCAGGCCTGCCCTGTGTAACAGTAATACTGTTACATATCTTAATAGCCATGGCAACTGTGCCAGACTCATGAATACACAGTACCTTACACTTATTTCACAGTACCTTACACTTATTATCATTTATGAATATACATTGTCTTTCCTAGGGAGACGCTGGTGCTCAAGGAGACAAGGGAGAAAAGGTTTGTAGTTTCATGACCTGTTTACAGTACATGCTGTATTTCCAGATTTATTTGCTTTTCAGTTACATTACATTTAGCAGACACTTCTTGACCAAAGTGACTTACATATGTCAGCTATATTACAAGGGATCACATTGTCCCCGGAGCAACTTGGGGTTAAGTGCCTTGCTCAAGGGCACAACGGTGGAAGCCGGGAATTCTAAATTTAATCTACTAAACCCCTCTTCTACTGCACTCTTTACCCCCATTAATGCACAAATAGGCTGACACCAGACATAATTTCACTGCATTTCTTACTTCCAGTAACTATATGCATGTGACAATAAACTTCCTTGTATCCTTGTACCGACAACTTTCAGGCTACTGCACGCTAGCCCAGCTCCTTAACCACTACACTACCACCGCTTTTATTGTGTTTTGCAAGATATGCTATTTGACCCACTCCAAATGTAGTGTAAGGCAACATGGATGAAACTAATCTATTATACGTATAGTATAAGTATATATACTTTTTTGATCCCGTGAGGGAAATTTGGTCTCTGCATTTAACCCAATTGGTGAGTTAGTGAAACACAAACAGCAAACAGTGAACACACAGTGAGGTGAAGCACACACTAATCCCGGCGCAGTGAGCTGCCTGCTACAACGGCGGCGCTCGGTGAGCAGGGAGGGGTTAGCTGCCTTGCTCAAGGGCACTTCAGCCGCGGCCCACTGGTCAGGGCTCGAACCGGCAACCCTCCGGTTACAAGTCCAGAGTGCTAACCAGTGGGCCACGGCTGCCCAAAAATACAATAACTATTATATAATAAAACTTACTTTTTTAATACAAATGCAATACATTGAGCTACAAAAACTGAACAGACATTCATTGATCATGTTTTGGACCAGAATCCTTATGTTTGTCATTTTTGTTAACCCTTTAAGTGAAGCACAGCTAACTCACCTCTGACTGTGGTTGTTGTGAACAGGGGGAAACTCTGCTTGTTGGAGGGGAACAAGGAGAGAAAGGAATCAAAGGAGAAAGGGTAAGTTAGTGTCCTTTTGCAAACAAGCAGGTGATCTGCTGTAACTCAAGCTCAGGTCCCTATATATTCTGTATTGTCTTGTCATATATAGGGGTCATTCCCTATCAGTTCAAACAGCCTTGACCCCATGGTCTCAGAATGTTTTGTTCAAACAGTCTACCATGTCTTATGTAAGAGACGACATGGTGTTCGGGTGTCAGAAGATAATGCACATTCAAGGTAGTAACCATGACGTGAATTGAAGCAAGACCTTGGTTTCAAATTTGGTCTCATTTGAAAGCATTTCCTAAATTAAATTGCTTCCAATATATACCATTGCAAATGGCTGATCCTCATGAAATAGGCTCAATTCATAGGCTCAATTCATAATGACACATAGAAACTATGTACCAAATATGACACAAATCGGCCAAAAGGGGCCACAACAGACACATCATTATCTCAAGAACCGCTTAATCTTAATCTTAATCTTAAACTGCAGGTCCCCTTTTTCATATGTTGAACCTATTGAATAGTGAAGTATTTCCCTTTAGGGGCATCTTCATCCAAGCTGCTTGGACCCCGTTAATCACCACTTGTGACTATATTATTTTTATCTGTCTAATTATTTTATTTGTCTAATGTCTAATGCCAATCCTCTCCCAGGGTGACCGAGGCCCTAAAGGGGTTCAGGGGGAAAAGGGTATAAAAGGAGAAGAGGGACCTCCAGGACTACAGGTGTGTGTGTGTGTGTGTGTGTGTGTGTGTGTGTGTGTTTGTGTCTGTATGCCTGTGTGCGGGCGTGTGTGTGTGTGCGTTCCTGTGCCTGTTTTATTTTGGTGTTTACTAGGCTACTATTCGGACTGTTCACTGTCTAGTTGTTCTTCTCATATCTGAAGATGGCTGGAATGTGTGGTGAAGTTCACCAAATATAACAAAACGTGCTCTCAACCATTAGTCAACCATCAGTGACTTTACCTTCACCTTCAATGTACCTTCAAAATAGTTTGAAAATAAAATGTGGTGGGGTGTATGTTCAAATAAATTGTGGTGGGGTCTATGTATCAGAGTAAGAGATGTAAAGATGTGTTCTTGTGTATGTGTGTAAACATGTTCTTGTGTGTATGCTTATAGGGTATACAGGGAGAGTCCGGGGGCAGGGGATCCTCTGGATTCCCCGGAGCACGAGGGCCCGGTGGACAGAAGGTGATCAGCATTAATCAGCGTTAATTATGAATCCCAATATTTACTGTATGGAGTGCAGCAGCCAATGTGGAAACCTTGATACACCGCAGACCAATGGGAGTTTTGTTGATTTAAATTTTTCCCTCTCTCGTCTCTGAATATTAATTATTTCTCCAACTTCCTCTTTTTCTATCTCCTTTATTTAGGGTGAAGCTGGTATGCCAGGACTACCAGGCGAATCGGTAGGAGACTGTGTGTCTGTGCTTGTGTGTTTGTGTGTGTGTCTGTGCATGTGTGTCTGTGTGTGCCTGTGTATGTGTGTGTGTGTATGTGTGTGTGTGTGTGTGTGTGTGTGTGTGTGTGTGTGTGTGTGTGTGTGTTTTATGCATTTGTGTGAATGTGTGTTTGTGTGTGTGTGTGTGCCTGTCTATTTTGACAATGCTGTATACACTGAAACAGGGCTTAAAACATGTTCATAGGGCGTATGTTTACTTTGTGTATTTTCTCCAGGGCTCTCCAGGGAAAGATGGCTTACCTGGACTGAGAGGCGAAAAAGGAGAGTTTGGCATGACAGGACCACGGGGGAGCAAGGTGTGTGTGTGTGTGTGTGTGTGTGTGTGTGTGTGTGTGTGTGTGTGTGTGTGTGTGTGTGTGTGTGTGTGTGTGCATGTTTATAATTATCACAGTCAGGTAGATCAGCTATTATAGTGAAATCAGCTTTGTTAAGAGTTCAATTAGAATCAATACATTGACAATACATTGTTGGACTTTTACTTTCTGAAGCAAGAGTTTTTGACAACTGGTCTTTGGTAAAATAAAGTTTTATCATTGGGAAAACTGTCGTTGGATACATCAGCTCTGTGTTTAAGCTGTTGGTGTCTCTGATTGGTGATGAAGGGGGAACCAATTATTTGCTGTGTTTTTAGGGGGACCGGGGTTCTAAGGGAGCCTGCGGAGCGGCTGGACCCAAAGGAGAAAGGGTGAGTTAATGAAGCATTAATTGCGGATGGAAATGAAAAGAATAATATATGCTAAAGCATTTGGTTAGGCTGAATTAATACAAACTGAGGTTGGCACAGGGACCTCTGTAAAATCAAAAGGTGTAATATTATGACCACCGCTAGGGCTAAAATATAGGTCACGTTTGTCAAAGTTTTTATTTGGTCAACGATTCCCAGGACACTGAAATACATGACATGGGGCACATGAAATGTGGTGGGCATGTAGCCCCACTAGGCTGATAAGGAATAGAAGCTTTTAGCTTCACTAAATTTGCAGCATACATGTATGCAGGATTTCCATGACAACCTCCGGACATTGAGTTTTGTGAAATTCCGTTTGATATGAATTATATTATGTGAAATGGTGGAAGAGTCCAATGTTTTTGTTCACAGGGTGATGCTGGGCTTCATGGGCGTGCTGGTATGCCAGGGAGGAAAGGAGAGCAGGTAACACACACACAGAGGCACACACACAGACACACACACACACACACACACACACACACACACACACACACACAGACACAGACACACTTACAGACATACTGTATATACACACAACTGTACACACCACTTGACATTCACAATCCATGACCTGGTTCAAACAAAGTTACACAGTCAGGGACTCAAACTAACTACGTAACCCTCTCCATCCCACAGGGAGAAGTAGGTGCTCCAGGCATCACTGGGGCTCAAGGCAAAGAGGGCCTTATTGGCCCGAAGGTGAGAAAGGGTTTGTCCCTTAAAACAGTGAAAACGTTTATTCTTCAAACACAGAAATTGATTGTCAATATTCATAATTATTGACGAGTAAGAATGGATGTGACATTTGTGTGTGTGTGTGTTAATATGCCTGTGTTCAGGGTGACCGAGGATTCGATGGCATCACCGGGCCTAAAGGAGGCCAAGGGGAGAAGGGTGAAAGGGTGAGTTGAAAACTGTTTTTCCAGTTACATTGCATAACATACCAAGATGAATTGACATTATTTCTATTATGACGTTCTTATTTGTGTCTTCCTTTACCAGGGGCCCCCTGGTATCCCTGGGCCCCCGGGGCCAAGAGGTGTGGATGGGGCTGCAGGGCTTACTGGCCCCCAAGGGCCTGCAGGGGGCAGAGGGCCTGAAGGACTGCAAGGACAGAAGGTGTGTGTGTGTGTGTGTGTGTGTGTGTCTCTTTGTCTTTGTCTCTTTGTCAGTCACCTGGGACCTGGTGTTCTTCTTGGGTAAATGAGTTATACACCCATTGGACAAGCTAACGCAAAGCTGTTTCCCTTTTAATTCAAACTGCTAGAATGTGTTACAGCTTGTAATGTGTGTCTAAAGGTGTGTGTGTGTGTGTGTGTGTGTGTGTGTGTGTGTGTGTGTGTGTGTGTGTGTGTGTGATTATAGGGGGAGCGTGGCCCTCCTGGTCCTGCCATGGTGGGAGCCAGGGGTATCCCAGGTATACCTGGAGAGAGAGGAGAGCAGGTAACATCTATCTTGGAAACCAGGAGAACTTCACTGCACAGTGTGTGTTGTTAGTGGGAGTGCTCTATCACATTATCAGCATTTTGCAAGGTCTATTTTCTTACGTCTGTCTGTCCCGCCCTCAACACTTTTACATATTGCCTTCAGCGCTGCGCAGCCTCAGGTCAGCTCACTTCACTTGATCAGTTCTTGGCGAACGGTAGTGTCACACGAAGTTAGCTAAACTGATAGAATGAGCAACAAAAAACAAGCATCTTTAGCAGGTCACTGGCCAGAGTGTTTGAGTTGGCGAGAGCCGCTGCAGAGATTTCTTACAGAAAAAAAAGTCACCGCTAGCTGCACATTTTAGTGATGAGGACTGGGTGTCAAAACTAAACTTACCTGTGTGACATATTCGGGTTGCTTAATGACCTCAACCTGTCACTCCAGGGGAGGATGACGACTGTCTTTAAACTGGCAGATAAAGTCGCTGCATTTAAAGCAAGCTTGATTTGTGGGGACGACGAGTGGACCGGGTGTATTTGATATGTTCCAAACAGTAGTGGGGGTTTTGGGAGAGACTGAGGCAGGGCCCTTTCTCTGCGCTGGTGCGTCTTGCCACCTTGTTGGCGCTTTCAAATGAGTTTGAGCGTTACTTCCCATCCTCCAAAATCCACGGCAAACCAATGAGTGGGTCCAACCCATTTGTCAATATCCCTATAGTCCCTAACTTGTCAGCGCAGGAGGAAGAGCAGTTGATCGAAATTGCAAATGACCGTGGTCTTAAGAGTATGTATAAGAAACCTCTCTGGCGGGTTTTGGATCAAAACCAAAGCAGAATATCCCGAGATAGCCGAAAAGCTGAAAACGTTTCCCACCACGCATCTATCGCGAGGCGGGTTTTCGGCAATGACTGCAACTAAGACCAAATTGCGCAATCGACTGGACATTTCAAACACACTGAGGGTGTCACTGTCTTCCATCACCCCCAGATGGAAGCTTCTTGTTGCAGGGAAACAAACAGGGCTCACACTGATTATATTCGTAATGCACGTTTAGTTCCCATGTTTTGTTCCCATATTTTGTTAAGCATGTTCACACTTTAGCTTCAAGTTGTTCAATATTCATAGTTCATATTGTTAAATTTTCACTTCTTCAAGTTCATGTTTTTCACAAGAGATCGTTACCTTCACTGTTCATACATAACTGGAGCTAGTTCTTTTCAAGTAATGCATGCACAACACATATGGAACATGGAACCCCCGACCCCCCTCGTGCCAATCAATACAGAGGTCTTAATTGGAGATGCAACAGTGTTGTCGGTGACATGTTTGGATGTCTACTTTCGGCTGCATTAGTTACATTACATTTATTGTTGCAATAGTGACCTTTGGCAGTTGGTCAATTTGATGTGTGATATGTCTAACATTCACTGGGACATGCATCAGTTAAAATGGAGTCAGCTCAAATGAATGGATATTTAAATGATGAGATTTATTTCTCATATTATTTCAGGGCGAAATAGGATTGTCTGGAACTAAAGGAGATAGAGGGGATCCAGGCTTAACGGTCAGCACACACACACACACACACACACAAAAAACAAACAAATGCTTAACATGTGCGTACTACACACACATGCATGCACACCCTCACACACCCATCCACAAGAACACTCACAGACATGCATACAGACACACACGCAAAACACAAATACAAAACACATGTGTACACACAAACAAATGCAAACCACAAATGCAAAACACATGTTTACTCACACACGCACATGCACACGCACATGCATAGACACACACACACACACACACACACACACACACACACACACATACACACACACACACACACACACACACACACACACACACACACACACACACAGCAGAAGGCCCATTCATAATGCCAGCCTCCTATTAAACAGGGGATGTTCATTACTCTTTTCCCCACAGGAGGATGAAATACGCACATATGTTCGCACTGAGATGAATCAGCACTGTGGTAAGTCTACTGAGGCCCATTTCAATATTATACCTCAATTGCTAAAGTAAAAACAATGGGCCAGACTCACTGGGCCAGATGTAATAATGCTTTTGCGCCCACTTCAGGCGTATTTTCTTCGCAACGTGCACATAAAAACATGGCGTGGTATGTACAAACAGGTCACAGACTGCCTGTCGCAGGAGCTGAGAGTGGCAATTTGCACTTTACTGTGTCATGCATATGCATAGGAGGGTCAGGGGAAAGTGGGAGTTTTATGTAAAAAGATGGGAGGAGAAGCGTAAAATGCACCTAATTAGATATTCCCCTGTATGTACCAAATCTTTCCATGAGAGCGCACATCTGTTTTGTGATGAAATATTTCCACCTTGTAAAAGCAGGTGTTAATCCAACTAGCCTACGTGCACAAGTCTTTGGAGTAGAACTACTGCTTTTCATTATCTTCCTGCTTGTTGAGGGCAACTACACGCAAAACTGTCACATCCATAACACCAACTAAATACCATGGCATTGTGTTGGCATTATTGATGTGACAGTTTTGCGGGGAATTGCCCTTGACATCTTGTCATCTATTGTATTATTTTGATTCAGTTTGATTCCTTTTTTTATTCCTTTTAATGTTAACTAAACATTTGATTCCTTTTAACGTTTGATTCCTTTTAATGTTAACTAAACGTTTGATTCCTTTTAACGTTTGATTCCTTTTAATGTTAACTAATGTTAACTGATTGTCATCAGTTAACTTCATTCAACTGCGCTTGTAATTGCGGTAGGGGGTGAAAAAGGCACTGATTACCCGATGAACTCCAGGTTTGATAAATACCACGTAAATTGAAGTATCACAGCACTCGCTTTCTGCGGGTTGGCCATAGAGCCGATAACGCTGTGTTCGCAAATGTACATACATCTGGCCCACTGTGTCATGTTTAAAGGAACACGCGAACCTTTCGGGAAATTTGCTCATTCGCTGTCTCCCTTCTCGTCTCTGTGCGTGCAGTAACTCACCCGCACCATTAGCCTAGCTTAGCATAGTTCATTGAGGTGATCAGAACCAACTAGCCTATAGCTCCCTAAAGTGACAAAAGAACTTGTTGTTGTGACTTGTATAATTACAAGCACCAATGTAAAATGAGACACACTGATTTTCTAAGCATATATACTTGAAACTATGTTCTCATTCAGGCGAAGTACTGCTACTTAGGATGAATGATTTGGGATGAATTGATATGCAGCACCTGAAAAGCTCCATTTTTACTTCTGTAAATCCCAAGTAGCAGTGCTTCGCCTGAATGAGAATATCGTTCCAAGTGTGTAGACTAGTTGGTATGTATCATCTTATCTAAATGTTGTCATGTCCTTACCCCTGCTGCCCACTGACCAAGTATCAAGCAATACAACCAACTCCACCAGCGAACCATTATGCCTCAAATACCACTGGGCTGTTCAAATGTCAAATGTTGGGCCATACATTTAATACATTTAATGTTACTGAAAAGTCAGTAACTGCTAAAAAAATCCAGATATTCATCTGCAATAAAGATTTTACAACATATTGGGATACATCTAATGAATTTCATTTTTATCCTCTGAACCCACCAACCCCTTTCCCATCTCTAGCGTGTGGAGGTAAGTACCACTGAGTCCCTGTATATGGTTGATTTTCAGTCATTTCAGTCATTGACATAATATTACTCATTTAATTAACATTAACAATAGTAACAATTACGTTACTGAAAGTTTGAGACAGTGTTGGTCTCATTATAACATTGGTCACAATGTAGTTGAGACATTGTGTTGGTGTGACTGAATGACTCTTTTTCTGCAGTCACACCATTGTGCATGCATACACTCAGAGGGATTGACAGGTGTATTGTCTAGTCCAGTGTCCATGTGTTGTGAGGACCCCCCTAACTGACTAATCATTATTTAATGTTGCTAATTTACGTGTTTGTTTTGTGTTTACGTAACTGTGTCTGTTGTTGGGTAACTGTCAGTGGGCTCTGCACTGTGCCACACCGAGGGCAATGTGTGTGTGTGTGTGTGTGTGTGAAGTACGGTGGGTGTTGTGTCTAAGGATGGGTTGTGTTGGACTCAGGTGGGTTGGACTCTGTACCCCTCGTGCCGCCTCAGTCCTATCGGGCTGGCCGCATGCCAGACCACACCCGGACTCGGCTGGGTGACGAGGGTGAGTTACTCTGGGTTCCTCTCCTAACCCCCTAATTGCTAACGCCTGCCGTGTCATAACCCACCACTCTCCTCCATACCCCTCATTCCACTCTCAGGGGACAGCGTCCCTTCCATTTAGACCATAGATATTTGGGACCCATGCCATAAGTTAAGTGTGTGGGTTTCAGGCTTGTGCAAAATTCCAGAATTTATTTGAAACTGCCTCTTAAATTCCAATTCAATTCTTGAATTTCACTTGCATTTTAAAGGGGAACTTGGCAACTATTTCAACGTAATAAACCCGTTTAGAAATCATTTGGATGGTTAAATGACCTGTTCCGGTGAAAATGGTGACTTTCCCCCTCGCCCTAGCCCTTAGGCTAAAAAACCAACCTTGCAACATTGAGACTACCGTCCCGAAAGAGAAGTGAGAAACAAGAAACTAGTTTTAAATCGTATTTCTTACCTTGTAACATCCACATAGTTCTGCCAAACTTATGCTAACCGTTCGCTAGCTTGTAAACAAATCCATGTGCTTTATCGTTACCTTTTCCCACAGTTTGAAATAGCATAATGCACAATTTCTCCAGCAGAGGGGGAAATCCTGCCAAGTTTCCCTTTAATTGAGGTAGCAAACAGGAAGCAGAATTGCAATTCGAATTGTGCACAACCCTGGTGGGTTTGTATGTGACTTACACCCTCTCAATGAGAGAACGGTGGGTTGGGTTAACAGTTTCAAAATGTTAACTGTTTAACATTATTACTACTAAACAACACATATAACACTGCTGCTGTACCACTACTATAAATGTGTGTGATTATGTGTCTCCATGTGTTTATTTTTGTGTGCTTGTATTTGTGTGTTTGTGTGTGTGTGTCCCATGTGTTTGTATGTGTGTGCATCCACTTCTCTGTGTATGTGTGTGTTCATGTGTGTGTGTGTGTGTGTGTGTGTGTGTATACTTACATATTTACCTGTAAGGCCATGAGCTGCGTGTGGTGATGAACACTAACGACCCAGACTATCAGCACATCTACTCCATAGAGAGCTACGACGACCCACTCGCAGAGGTCGTCGACCTACCCCCCTCAGCCAATCAGAGCAAAGGTACACCCCACACTCTACCAATCACATCATTGCCGAGTCACACACTAAGCGCTTTCAGATATAACCTCCGGAGTATATGCGGAGGTTTGTCAAACGGAGGTCCTACCCTTCGGATGATTCAGATAAGATGCTAACCTGCGGACCTTATACTGACCTTATACGGACCTATGTGTGAACGACATACACGCACATTACAGAATATCCGTGTGGTTGTCGAGTGAGGGGTGGGGGCTTGTAGAGTTCACAAGAGGCGAGATATGACGCAGAATATATGCGGCCGCTGTCATAACTGCTGTTTGTTTACAAAGTGTATGCATTATGTAGGCTAAAGAAGAAAAATCTATTGTGTGTAGGCTAATACTTGAAGTAGTCAAGTAAATGCGCACTTGAAATTGACCTACATGTGTGCTTCGAATAAACACATTTATCTGTTTTCAACGTTATGTAGCAGAATTACTTGGCTATGGAACCCCAAATCTGGTTTGCGTTGGAGAGCATGCACAAACTTTATGGTAGCCTACCAGCCAATTCAGTAGACTAACTTCAAGGCCGTCATATACAACGTTTTTAAGCAACAAACAAAATACTAACATAACAGTGAAATGGTTTATTTTTCCAAAAGCATCCTCTCCCCATGTGTCTATTGCATTTACGTAAGGAGCTTGGAACAAAGTTTAGTTTTCTTCGTTTTCATTTTCTCTAGGCATATTTATGCTCAACAAATATCATCAAGCTCAGCAGTGGTCATGAGAAGGCTATCAATGAACAGAAAAACTGACCGTGTTGGCTAACAATTTATTAAATACTCCTGTTATTGTCGTCAACGACGTCGCTGTAGGCTACTGCCTTTTCAGCGCCTTCTGCTTATGATTTGGTCTTTTGAATTTCATTTGGCCTTGCGATGCAGTTGTAGGCTACATAAACGTGTATCTTGCCGTTCCCTTCATGTGTTCTATCACAATACTGTCTGCCCTCATGGACAGTAGCTCCGTGATGTCTGCATCTTTCCAGGTCGGAGATTTTCTGGACAGCACTAGTCTATGACACTCCATTATAACACTGGCATTTAAGTCAGATTTAACCACATGGACGCACGAAAGAAACGTCACCGACACGCCCTCTGAAGGTGTGACTTTTAACCGCATGTTCTACGCTTCGTTCAGACACAGTACATTTACATAATGTCCGGAGGAAATACTAGGGGGGGAATAGTAGAACAACCGGCTAAATTCGGACTTCCATATGACCGGTTATGTCATTCAGATATACGGCCCCACCGTTTAACATCCGCAGAACCTCTGGTTTTACACGTATGTCTGAAAGTGCTTAATGCTGCTGTGATGTTTATTTGTTTGTCTGTTTATTAAATTGATTAAACTGGTGTCCTGTTTATATGTGTGTTTTCTTTGTGTATTTGTGACTACTGTGTGTGTGTGTGTGTGTGTGTGTTACCGTTTGTGTGCGTCTGTGTGTGTGTGTTTGGTAGGTGAAGTAGTTTCCGTTGATCCCTTGAAAGTTGTGAGACCCAAGCGGGAGGCAGAAGGTGAATGTTTTGTTTTAAAGTTTTGGATTGTGGATGATGCACACCATCATCTTGAAATATTTATTGTATTTTATGTTTCCATCCTTCTCCATTTGAAAGTGCATTTATTGCCTTGTAAGAAACACTTACAAGGGTAGTTTGGTGTTGGTGGTTGGTGGTTGGGAAGCCCTGGTAAAAGGAACAGTGCACATGTGGAGGTCCTTTTCTGCAGATCTTCGGTCTGCTTCGGTCTGCAGCTTGTCATTTTCTTGTAATTTTTAAACCCCATGCATGTAAATTAAGTAACGCCCCTCTCTCTCTGTATCTGTGTGTGTGTGTGTGTGTGTGTGTGCACAGACCCTTGCCTGCTCCCTCTGGAGGAGGGGAATTGTTCCCGCTTCACACTGCGCTGGTACTTTAACTCTGCCGTCCGTGCCTGCCGACCCTTTGTATATAGCGGCTGCGAGGGCAACGCCAACCGCTTCACAGAGTTAGAGGAGTGTGAGGAAAAATGTCTGCTATGAGGTAAACACACACACACACACACACACACAATCACACACACCAATCATAATTTGCCGTTCTTTTTGGAAATCATGGACTCATCTGGGCTAAAGAGGAGAACCCAACAGCTACGATGATGTGGAGGAGCATTAGTGCCTACAGCATGGGCATCTTGTAAATTTGGCAAAGCACAATCAATTCTGAGTCTATCCTAAAGACTATTTATATCGTCCACTAAAAGATACTGTATATCCACGTATAAAGTTGAATCTACTATTATTTCAGTCATAATCGGATGCTATACCTGAGGAATTACAGCTAATGTTATATATCAGTTTGGAGTGCTAGTCACCACAACAGACTTTTAAGCGCAGCAACACTTAATTTGCACTTGACAAACTGATCAAATAGCGACTGTCAGAACAGCACACAATGCCAGTAGACATGACATGAAGTTGATGACCGTGAATCCAAGTCCATTGACTTGCAATACTAGGTATAGTGGACAAACAAGAGGGCAGATAGCGTCACACTGGTAGTAAACCTTTACAGTAAACACTTTTAGGGCCCTATTTTCGATGTAAAACCTGGCGCAAAGCGTATTATTATCCCAACGCAAGGTTTAAAATAGGGCTGTTAATGTCCTTGGGCCCTATTTTAGCGATCTAAAATGCATGGTCACTAGCGAATAACTTAATTAAATTTAGGGGTTTGTCCAGTCCACATTGGGGGTGGTTTTGTTATCAAACGTTATCAAACGTCGGCCAAAAAAAAGCTCACCGAAAAAGAAGAGGGGGTTCGCTGGCCTGGTTCGCTGTTCGCTGGTGGTTGTTGTTCTTCTTCAGTGAGTTTTTTTGGCAGTATGCAAACGGAGTGCATTACCACCACCATCTGCTGGACTGAGGTGTAATGGCAAGTGTACCCTGTAGCCTCGTTCTGGCCAGCGGGTGAATAAGGCGAATTGCCACACCCCTGAGCACATTGTCCAATAAAAGAGACGCGCATGGCACAAAACTCGGGTGTAAGATAGGAATAGACTTTGCGTCAGGATAATAATCCGCTTTGCGCCAGGTTTTGTGTCGTGAAAATAGGGCCTCTTATCTCTGTTTGTTGGTCAACATGCTGTAAGTCAGTATTCTTATAGGCATCATTTGGAGCTTGTTTTATTGTGTTGGTCCTTTATGACCAAACACAATAAATAAAAATTGATCCATACGATTTGTTTCACCATGGAGGGCCACATATACAAACATATACACATAGGAGCATAAATGTATGCATTTCTTATGAGTATGTGTTGTCTTGCAGGGGTTGAACAAAAAGGATATGGCTGATAACTGGCTGCTTGTACATGAAGTACTTCTTTCATCAAGGTGCTAAGGAGTTCCACATCAGAATCCTCAGAACCTCCCTCAAGTTTTCCTATCTTTATTTATTGTATGATGATAAACATACCGCATTAGGAAGAGTCAATAGCATTTCATATAAATACAAAGAAACACAGTTGTGAAAGACCTCCAAATACATGTCAGAGACTTGCACACTTTAAAAGCTAAACTTCTGAATGGCCATTGATGTAAGTAATGGGTTTGTTGTCTGGCCTCCATACTTCTGTTAAAATGGAACCAACCTAATCTTAACACTGTTTTGGGACACAGTGGGTCTATCAAAATAAAAAATGAGGCAAAGTGTTTTATGTATAGAAAGGATCTGTAATGTACATAATCAGAGAGAGAGGATATGCCTCATGGGACTCAAATTTTTATAATTGCATGAAATGTTTTATAATAAAGTATCAGATGTTTTTCAGATGTTATTTTTTGCAATGATGTTGTGTGATAATTTTGTGCTCAACTGTTAACTTTTAAAGTTCATTATGCATTTAAAACTGGTACAGAATAAATGTATGTGTGTGTGTGCCATGCCTGTAAATTGGTAGGTTATAGGCATGGGCTACTCCTGGGGCCTATTGCACAAAACTAGGATAAGGGATTAAGCCGGGATATCTTGGTTATCCTGGCTCAATTTATCCGTGATCCAGTTGCACAAAAGCGGGATATGGGGCAGCAGGATATGTTATGGTATAAGTTACCATGGCGATTTATTCTGTGGAGCTAGCCTGCTCCAGACCAGGCTAAATTCCAGGATCTATTTAATCTCATCCCTTATCTCAGTCAGCAGTCACCACAAACGGAAACCAATAGTTATTCCACTGCCCACTACACATTGTTATAACATATACCTAGACCCACTGTCATTATTTAAACGTTTGTGATCATTAAATAACTTTTACATACTCGCCATTCCCGACCTGTCATGCGACAATGTGACGTCACGGGAGTGCCTAACCATTTTGCGCGTGGTGGTCGCGGCACTAGTTGCAATATTCTCCTAAACAGAGGTATTGCTGTTTGTTGCTGTGGTGAAAAGGCTATCGCTACCTACTTCACACCGTAGAAGAAGCAATGAAGCCCCTCTAGTTGCCATGGTGAATCAGTGAATCTGTGATCGGTGGCGGGGTCTATTTGAGGGAGCCGTGAGCGCGCACTTATCCAGGATACATGTAGGTTTCACCTGGCTTGGTGAATCCGTTTCTGCTCATCCTGGCTTGCTCGTTGTGCAACCAGTTAAGCCTGTACGCTCTTGTTTTGGATTCATTGAGCGCAGCTCAGTAACTTATCCCGGATGTCTTAATTCTGCTTTTGTGCAACGGACCTCAGGTATTATAGCAAGGTGTTACCATTTTAGACAGTAATTGTTGCTAAAATGGCCAGATTAAATCAGACTTGGCTATTAAATGACACATACTGTAGAGCAGCATTCTCTAGCATTTCTGCAGTATGCCTAAGAAATTTCCATTGCCCACCATGGAGTTTGTCAAGTCTGAAGTATCACCTCAATGCAAAAAGTATTTTTATCTCCTCTTTACAAGAAGTAGTTTTATTATACAACAATGCAAACTACAGAAAAAGAACCAACATATAAAGTATATTCTAAAAAGAATTACAGGAAAGAAATAAAATGAAATGTATAAAATACAATAAGGTCCCTACTCTAGCTCTGTCCTAAGCTCTGCAAAAACTTGACAGACAGAAACTAAGGTGAAAAACGAAGGGGAGCTGTGATTACGTTACTTGTGCTACTATATGTGCGTCGCGTTTGTGCTCTTCGCTTGTATGGGGGCAATCATTCTGCCGGTTGCTGTGAAACATGGCATGGATTGTCACTGATTTGGGTAATTTCCTAATAAAGTAAGCTAAGTGGAATGGATTCAATATGACAGTGCACATAAAATGACTGGATGCATAAATGGATTGTTACAGTGATTTCAACATTGGAGGGTCGGGGGTCCAAACTGGTAATATTAAAAAAGTAAGCGGGTCCAGTCCCACCCTCATATAATGGCTCCGACGCCCATGATCATATAATACGATTATATTACACATTTAGGGTAAGCCACGTCAAAGTATAGTAAAAGTAGATGATTTCAGATCAGCTGCTCTGTCAGTCAGGTTAAGCAAAGGGGCAGATGTGCCCATACATTGGAAGCTGTTGAAAGATGGAGCCCGCTGAGAAGATGCCTAAGAAACTTTTGACTAACCTTACTTTTGCTAATATGCTAACAGTTCTACATACTTTAACTTCAAAAGCTTCCTCCATTGTATCTTCAAAGGGAATAGTGTGTGTGTGTGTGTGGGGTCACTGTGACGCAGCAGGCTACAGCGTCCATAAAATGTTTGGGTCCAAGTGCCCACGGGGACCCAGGTTTGAGTCCAACCTGCAGTCATTTCCCTATCCCACCTCTCTTTCTCTCTCTCTCTCTCTGTTTTAAAAAGGGAATACTTAGCTTGGCTTGCCCGTGCTTTGCCCCATCTTCCTGTATTTGCCCAATGTCTATTACTGCACTACTACTTTCTGCACAAAAGAAACACGACTTTCCCTGTCAAATTTGAACTTGAATTTCCCCATGGGGATCAATAAAGTATCTATCTATCTATCTATCTATCTAAATTTCATTATGTGTCCAGGTAGCGGCCCTGGGTTTTACAACCAGATAGAATATTAAAGAGCCATGGTTCATGTCTTACAGCTTCCATCTTCACCAACCCATTTACTGTGGTTCTGTGGAGTAGGAAGAACATCATAAGTGGCTCCTACAATGAATTCAATGTGGTTAGCATCCATGGCTCATAGTTCTCTCCAGCTGATCTTCCTCTTCTCAATATCAAGCCAGTTAATCCAATGCCAGTGTTTTGCTTCAGACACCACTGTTGTTCATCAAGCTTCCTCTTTTTGAAAACAAAGTCAGTTACCATCTGTCACTTCTCCTGTGCTGTAGCCTTGCCCAATGCTTTACCCATAGAACCCATATTCAAGATTGATGTAATACAGTACATCAATATGTCAATACAACTACATGTATATGTCAGGCCTATAGGCCTATGTGCAATCAACTATATGTACTGTAATTTGTAGGGGGATAGAAAGAAACAGATAAAGAAAAGAAGAAGGAAAGTAAAAGGATATGAATTGTAATCAAATGATTTCGATGGTCATTAAAACAAAACACACACAGTTCTACCATACAGAAATTTATTGTCTTCACAGGACATTACTGATTTGGTGGCTCTCTTTGATGTAGCAGTGGTTGTCTCCTCTCTTAGGCCTACTGTATGTGTGTGTGTGTGTGTGTGTGTGTGTGTGACTTCACTCCTCCAGACCTTCCAGCTCCCCCAGAGCATCTGTTAAACTGAAACATAGATTTGCATATGTTATAAAGTTTCTTGATATTTAATACAATCTTTACCACAATATACATCATATGTCCATGTAATCATAAGGGCTAGGTTTAAAGTAAAGGTTAGTAATGTATCATAATGTGAACATTGCATATTAAAACTCTTTATTTCTGAACTTTATACCACTTTCAATAAAGTCCACTATCACGAAAGTGCCTTGGCACGGTAATGAGCCAGACATCTGAAACTAAGGATTAGAGCAGGGTTTCTGAACGTGGCTGACGTGGCACTCTGTGGGCAATAAGGGGTTAAGGATTCCTATTGGAACCCCTGCAGGAAGCACAGAGCATATAAATCATCTAAAGGATGCACCTGCACATCCGTTGAAAAACAACAGTCAGTGAAAGACTTGCTGCTTTTGGTAAAGTTTTGGATTGCGGTCTGTTTGAGTTTGTTTAAGTAGATTAGGTTACTTTAGGAGAGTTCAAAAAGAGACTGTTGGATTTCTTTGGGACTGAGGACAGTGATCAGAAACAGGTGAGCCTAATAATAAGTGGATGTAACCAGCCAACTCACTTAAACTTGGACTTGCCCTTGCCCTGTTGTGGCTGAGAGGGCTGCTGAGGGGGAGGTGTGGTGTCTCCCCCGTCCAGAAGGTGGCGGTAGGTGGCGATCTCAGCCTCCAGCTTCATCTTCATGTTCAGGAGCGCCTCATAGTCCTGACCCTGCTGCGTGACGTTCATCCTCAGCTGTGCCAGCTCTGCCTCCAGCTGACGGAGGACGTCGTTATACTTCTCCATATCTGCGTTGGAGCGCAGCTCGGTGTTCCGCAGTGTATCGTCAAGAGATGCTTTCTACAGTCACAACACATGGAAGACAATACTATAATGTTGTACCAACTTTAAAGGCGCTGTTCCTAATCAGGACACAAGGTTATTGATATTTCAACAGCCTATTACAGCCTTCCCTTCTGGGAATGTTACTGATGGCTGGAAAAAAGAATGACTGTCCGAGCCACTTTCTTTGTTTCCCATTCACTGGGCCAATACTGTTCCCTAACAAAACACAGTTTTGTGAGGTTTTTGAGAGCACATAGTGTAATGTACAGACACCTACAGAAAAGTGAGAAGAATGTCACTGATTGTGAAGTGTGATGGATCACAGCCAATTTCGCGTTTAGAAAGCTCATAAAGTATGACATTTAATATGTTTGACATATACTGCAGTAAACCACATTAACACAGAAAACCTTCCACAATGGGCTGATCATGTATCCATATCCAATGTGTGTGTGTGTGAGTGTGTGTGTGTGTGTGTGTGTGTGTGTGTGTGTGTGTGTGTGTGAGTGAGTGTGTGTGTGTGTGTGTGATTGTGTGGGAAACTCTCTCTTGTTAAACCCCTTTTGTTAGAGTGCCTCCCTTGTCTTCTTTTGTTTTATGTGCCACTCAGAAAAATAAAGGTGTGGGAGTGGGAGTGTGTATATGTGTGTGTATTTGTACCAGGCTCTGTTGTGACGCCAGCTCAATCTCCAGCGTCTGTATTTGCCTCCTCAGGTCATTCTTCTCCATCTGTGCTCCCTGTAGAGCCTCTGTGTTTTGGGTGACCTGAACCTGCACATCGGATATCTGAGATCGAGAAGCATAGGACAAGTGACAAAGAGAAATGGTGAGAAAGGGTCCAGGAGAAAGGGTTCAAAAGCGATTGAACATGATGTTTTATGGCAGAAGATATTAGAATGAAACACAACACTGTGAAAAGAGAGCAAACATTGTGTGTGTGTGTGTTTGTGTGTGAGTGAGGGTACGTGTCATGTGCATATGCGTATGCGTACCTGATCAGTATGTGTATGTGTATGTATGTGTATGTGTATGTGTATGTGTATGTGTATGTGTGTCTCATATCCACCTGGTTCTCATGCCACATCTTCAGCTCCTCTGCGTTTTTCAGGGCCATCTTCTCGTAGTTGGCTCTGATACCCTCCATGACCTGTGAGAGGTCCTGACCCTTTGGAGCGTCTACGTCCACCTGGACGCCTGACAGGGAGATCTGCCTCGTAAGGTCTGTTACTTCCTGTTGGATGCACAGGAAACATGGGTGAACATCTGAATAAACTGCTATTAATGTAATGTGTTGTTATTGTTGTTGCTGGATATACAGTGTACTGTATTACATTTATTGTACTACTACACCTCTTGAGATTAGGCAAGGAAAACTGGTCGGGCCAAAATATACTTAATATCTAGTGTATGCTGATGATGTTTCGACATTTATTTCTTTTAGCTTTTTAAATTCATGCTTTTACCAATAAAAAAATATTACATTATATATTTACATAGATGAGACACTGTTGAGAAACATGGAATGAGTAGGAGAAAATGAGTTGGGTCAGGAAATGACAGCAAATCAGACCTAATCAGACCTGTAATCTCCAACCCTTAGACATGCTATTATTAGCATCTGGCTCCACAACATAAGCTATGCAAATACGTAAGCAATGTAATACTTTGTTGAGGTACTCGGATAGTGAAGATATTCCAAATGAAAGTCAAGTGACACATTTGTACCAGTAAGAGGGTTTATATCGCCTAGAGTGTTATGACTCACATTGTCATGATTCTTCTGGAGGAAGGCCAGTTCCTCTCTCACGGACTCGATCTCGCTCTCGATGTTCATACGGCCAAGGTTTGTGTCGTCAATCACTTTCTTCAGCCCAGCAATGTCTCCCTCCACAGACTGACGAATGGCCAGCTCAGATTCATACCTGACACACACAAAACACATACTCAGTGTATCTGCACAATGGGAACGCATACACAAACGGAGGCACTGTACATGCATGATAAAGGACATATAGGAACAGTATACATGGTACAGTTTGTGCAGGTTATAGTATATGTACAACTACTACACAACCAGATAAGAATAACTACCGGTAGAATTCAAATTAATTCATTAATCAATTAATTCATATCGCTGTACAATTTGAATGTGCACGGCATTGCCTCTCAGACGACGTGTGTCTCCTCTCCCAGCACACTAGAGAGATCATGTCTGCAATTAGTTTTTACTGTATACAGTATGGTCTCTAAGCATTCAGAGCATACATGCAAATACATATTGTACAAATGCATGGTTAGGGACAAGGTTAGAGAACAGTATATTTGAATGGTGAGAGACTCACTTGACTCTGAAGTCATCCGTAGCAAGCCTGGCATTGTCTATCTGCAGCACCAGTCGAGCGTTATCCACAGTCATATCAAACACCTACACAACACAGTCATAGTAACACAATATCAGCAATCTACACGCTTTCATTTAGGCATACAGTAATACATATGTCGTATAGATACACATAAATACATAAAGACATACATAAACATACATACATAAATCAATAATGATAAAACAGAAATGTTGTGTGGTTTACTTAATATAAGAAAAATATATGTATAATACTTTATTTTGAGGTTCATTCCATTCAATTGATCTAATTCACAACTATTTCAGTTATATAGAAGTGAACTTTTTTTTTTATTAATATTTCAAATAATTATAGCTTTGGAATGATTTGGAGTCTCTGTGTATGAAACCAAGCAAATTGAATCCAAATCCATGATTACTTTATAAACTTGATTTTTGCACAAACGTTGACATGCTGCAATCTTAGGTTTATCTAAGTCCACCATAAAAGCACAGTAGTTCATATCCAAACCTACTAAAGAGGTAACAAAGGAAAGAGTTGCATAACTCTGAAAACAGTGCAACTTTAAAACTGGTTTCCAGAAGTTCCTCTTAGAGATCAGATGACCAGCTGCATGGATGTGTGTGTGTGTGTGTGTGTGTGTGTGTGTGTGTGTGTGTGTGTGTGTGTGTGTGTGTGTGTGTGTGTGTGTGTGTGTTCCACATCTGTTTGGCATTACTTCCCTTAGTCAGAACTTCCCTTCACTTAGTCAGAACTGCATTAAACAGACCTGGCAACACAGTAAATGTTTGAGGAGCATTTTAGGAACAACAACTTTGTTTGTGTCTCTGTCACCATGGTTACTCAACCGAGTGAAGAGGAAACTGACACATTTGTGAAAAGATAGGGAGGCAAATGAGAGAGGAGGAAGAGAGAAACTACAGGGAGTTACACAAAAGGGGACCAATGGCTGCCACACCCTACATTCACCAAAGAGGAAATGTGATAGTTCACAGCTAGCCATGGGGGGAATAACCATGCCAGTCTCAGAGACACATCATTTCTTGTTAAAGTGTGGGGAGTTTTTTGGGTTTGAAATTTGGTAGGACACCATGTGCTCTCATGCTCAATGTTGCTGCCCCATGAGATAGTCTTTCCCTCTTGCTTTCCACTATTCATGCATAACCACGCACACGCACACACACACACACACACACACACACACACACACACACATTCACACACATACCAACACAAAAGCAGTCATACAAACACACACAAACACTGAAACTGTCGTATTGTACATGCACACAAGTACATTTAGGACATTCAGGAATTCATACACAGACAAGCATACCCCCCCTCCCCCACACACACACACACACACATACACAAACAAACACATTTCTGCACCTGCTTCCTGAGGTCGTCCAGGATGACGTTGTAGCGGCTGTAGTCTCTGGTCTCCGGGCCACTCTTCTCCAGGACCTCGCGGATCTGGGCCTCTAGCTTGGCGTTCCCCTGCTCCAGGCTGCGCACCTTCTCCAGGTAGGACGCCAGGCGGTCGTTCAGGTTCTGCATCTGGCCCTTCTCATTGCCCGACGCCAGCCCCATGCCCCCCTGGAGGGAGGACGCCATCCCCCCTGCTCCCGGTGCCGAGCTCCGCTGGGTGAAGGCTGAGGAGGCCTTGATCCCCCCGCCAGGGGCCCCAGAGCGGAGGCTGGAAGAGGAAGAGGAGGAGATCCGTGCGCCGAAGCCCCCTGCACCTCCGTAGACGCTGGTAGCCCGATAAGCCGGAGCTGAATGCCCGTAAGACATACGTTCGGACCTGTAGCTCATGGTGGCAGTGGTGGTTGAGAAGTGGACAGAATGCGTGAGGAGAGAGAGCGGCAGCAGAGGGTCACTCTAAAGCTGGGCTGCAGAGAGTAGGAGCGGTGTATGGGAAGGGCAGGGGTTTTATACTGGAGCATTCCCTCCCCACACCCACTACCCCCTGGCTCTCTCTCAGTCTCCTCCCCTCCCTCTCTCTCTCTTGTTCTCTCTCTCTCTCTCTCTCTCTCTCCCGCCAAAATACTCACAAACTGCCCTGTTGCCAAGACAACAACTGCCCAGAGTCTCAGAGTTTGGTGTCTCCCCCTCCTGATATCCCAGAGTGCCTCTCATGGCCCATTCCTGTCTCAACTCTCTGGAGAGGTTAGGAAAATTACTGGTGGTCTAAAAACTCCATAGCCTTAGGCTGGACGCAGCAAGAAGAGGTGACCACATGGACATGTGTGTTATAAAAACTTGAGGACAAGCTCACTGTCTCTGTCTATGTCATTTATGCAAGTATGTAGATGTTAGCTTCCCTCACTGAACTTAAAACTTATTATGTAGGAGAGAGGCTGCAAGAGTTTGTAACAGGTCTCTTAAAATTGATTTACAGTACTTTCTCTGCAGTGTGTGTGTGTATTTACGGTAATATAATTATAAATAACATCACAAACACATTGTTCTTTTTCTGGCATTGACCTTAATTGTTCCTTTGAATTCTATTTTTTTTCTTCAAAATTTCCAATTGCACTGAGGTTAGCCACCAAGTCTACCATTTGCTTGCATGCACTCACACACACGCACATGCACACGCACACGCACACACACAGTTAGTGACTCATACCCCTTGTGCTCATGCCCCTTGTGAAAGTAATACTGAGTAGCCTACAGACACACACGCAATCAAACTCACACTTTACTGACTGTACCCACATCCCCACTGTTTGCCAACCTTACAGAGCACCAACACACATCACATGCTCTTTGTAACATGTCCCTCATAAAACATAGGCCACACTGTATACTGTAGACAGACATCACCCACACAAGCAGTCTCATATCAGGTTTTCATTATTAGCTTTTCATCACAGAAATCACCCACAGCTGTGTCACAGTTCCTGTGGCATAACCATAGCAACGCCTAAAAGGCTTCTTGTAAATACTGCCATTCACATTACATGTTGGGAGTGTAGAACTTTTCAATAAATATGCAGATGCATTACAGTATTACAAGAAGGCTTGAATTTGACTTATCAACAACAGAACATTTCATTTTTTTGAATAACACAAAATAGTTTGAATGACAAATTACAAAAGACAATGTAAAGAGAAAATAGCACACATCATGTGCTTAGTAAAGCATTCCAGGAAGACCACTTTTGACTCCTCCCACCCAGAGCCGGGCTCTGCTCCCACCCATCTAACGGTCCCCACAAACTGACCTTCAATCCCTGTGCCCCCTATCTCCTCCTTGTCTCCATGGTTCTATACCATTACATCACAACAAGCCTTCTTCCTAAAACTCGTCATGTGTTAAACAGAACCTCACAATACTGAGACATGGCACTGTTAGTCCCAGTGCTACACCCAGTTATTTAGATTTAGAACCTGAAAAACTGCACAGCTATTCTTTTTGCGCTTCGTTCAAAGAGCAAGCTAACCCTGCATACCTCTAATTCTGTAATACATTGTGTCAATAAATTCCCTGAATCTTGAATCTTGTCATCGAGTCTGCATTGGATTTAGTATCTAAATAGATAAGCAACACAAAGAGGTACAAACTGCAAGAGTTCAGAAGAGTGAGGGAAAGATAGGGAGAGCAGAGAGAGGGGGAAGACGACTGGGCAGAAAGAGCGATTTTTTCCACACCACAGGAATTCCAGCTGCCTTCCCCCACTTCAGCCCACTTTAACATCAGTGCCGTGATGTCAGCTGAAGAATTTGCTGTCTGTCTGGGGCGACCCTTTTGGAGAAGATAGATGTCCGTTTGTGTATTGAGATGTAGTACAAGGAGGATTATACCAAACACACATTGTGGGTGCATTTTTTCTAACTTTTCTTACGTTTAAGTTCATCTTTAATTCAATCTATCTATACTCAGCACAGAGTCAGTAATACGGTTATGGAATACAGATTTCAATAAAGTAATAATACTGGATGTCTGTACAGAAATGCAACTTAGATGATATGTTCTGAGAAATACAGTTCCACTGCGCTAACATAAGGCGAATTAATCATTCCCAGCTGAATCGCTGCTGGGTTTGGACAGTGGAATTACTTAATTAGCATTTTTTGAGGAATGAGGACAGATGTAAGCAATTTCCTCATGCTTCATAAACCATTAAACAAGAACTGGTCAATTATAAACTGGTAACATGCAAAAATGGACTGGCACAGTTACTTTAGTCCTTGGGCTCAAAGACAAGTGAACTGAACTCCTCCTTCAATGTGCTTTTAGACATTGTGGCTGTTGCTGGTTAAATTCTTAACTTTTTGATCCATTTTTCTTCTCTGTCTTTTGACTTGCACTTCTACAGTTGGGGGGCAATGAAATTACAATAAATACTAGTAGGGAAAGAAATCAAAATGGAAGAAAAACGAATGCTTTTGTTGCATGAGTCACACATCCTCTTTTTCTTTTTTCCCCAGCTGCGAACATTCCTGCCACATAATTTGATGATTCCCTCATGACCGTATGATAGTTCCCAGCTCCATGAGGAAGACTAGAATAAACGCTTACTATTCAAAGCCATACATACTTTCATAAATGTCATTATGAAGTGATAAAGTATGAAAGGGTTGGCAATGAAACAGTTCACTGATTTCTGTGGCCATTCACACAACAACTAGGGCTTTCAGGGGGCTTGGACACTGGAATATTACAACAATCTTATCAGAGACCAGTAGGCAAGGGTGCCTAAGGCTTTAGTTTCTGAGACTGGGGTAGGAGGCAGGGATGTGGTCAGTGCAAAACTGGGGTGTAGCTGGCGCAGAGAACAGGAAACTGTCATAGTTCAGGAAATTAGTAGTGGCGGTAGGAGGCCAGGAAGGATGTAGGAGTTAATGTGAAATGTGAACCAAAGTGAGTGAATTTTTGAAAGAAGAATAGGATAGGAGGGAATCCTGATGACAATCACAATCAGACAACGGTGATTAAAATGGTGGGATTCACAAATTGCTGCTACTGAATGTGTGTGTTTTTTTTTTTTTTCAATCTTTGGATCTTCACCTTGTTATATTCTAAATGTCAATATAATAGGCAGTGACAGACCAAAGAAGGTCAATCTGCAGCTACATGAACACCCATGGCCAAAGCAAAGTTAACATGAAATTAGACATTTACTTGACACTCACCTATACTGTATAAAACCTTACACCATCAACCTTACACATCAACATTGATTCTCAGTGCAAAATAGCAAAATAGAACCAATGAGGTTATAGAGGGTGCAAAGAACTTCAGAAAACCCAAAATGACAGGCCCAGAGATAAAGACTGAATGGAGAAGTGGGACAAAATGAGAAGAGAGAAACATGTTGGAAATATGTCTCCAAAATGAAACACAATGCATGTGTGTGTGGGACGGTACTCTAGAGGGTGCTGTTGCATTTGATAGGCCTAGGCCTACTGTCAAAATAATTACCCCACTGTTAATTTGCAGTTCTGGACTGATACACACACAAAACCATCTCTGGTGACACCTGTTGCCGTCCCATATTTAACCAAACAGCTCTCATCACTCTTGTGAATAGGTGGACTTCAGCAGGATAGGTCACATATTTTGATAGGCTTATTTTCAAAAATATTGTCAAAATGTGTTACCCACTGTTAGATAGATAGATAGATAGATAGATAGATAGATAGATAGATAGATAGATACTTTATTAATCCCCAGGGGAAATTCACAGTCTCAGCAGCATACAGACAACACAAACACATTCTTTAACAGCAGAAAGAGTTAGAGAGAATTAAAGTATATAATATAAAAACACAACTAAGCAAAGGACAGTAGAAGATAAAGAATATGCTAAATATACTAAAATACAAATGATACTAACTAACACTTAATCTAAATCAATTCTAAAAACAGAATCCACATAGTGGTGATTAATCAATCAGAGGCGCTTGCAATGACTGAGGCAGGGACTGAGCCTGTGATTCTCTGTGCATAGTAAGGTAAGGTAAGGTGCTCTGTGTGAATGTCATGGTGATAGTGCAATAGTGATAGTGGTCATGGTGATAGTGCGAATGAGTAAGTACAACAGTGCAACAATGCAGAAATAAAGTAAAGTAAAGTCTATATATCTATATATTTAACTATTTTAAGAAAAGGTATACGTGTGGCCACAGTTCGGCTGTGGCATGGACGCAAACAGTGAGACAGAAAGACAGTGGTAAAAGTGGCTAGTGGACAGACAGTCTCCAAACATGGAGGGGGTGAAGAGGCAGACAGACTATGCAGAGAAGTCTATCTCTCCTCTTCCCTTAAGTGAAGCATTGAACAGTTCAATGGCCCTGGGGACAAATTACTTTCTCAGTCTGTCTGTTGTGCAAGGCAGTGAGCGAAGTCTCCAGCTGATCAGGCTCTTCTGCTTAACAATAGTGCTGTGGAGTGGGTGACACTAATTGTCCAGGATGTTGATCAGTTTGTTCAGGGTCCTTTTGTCAGATAGTGAAGTGATGCACTCCAGTTCAGCTCCCACTACAGAGCCAGCTTTCCTTACCAGCCTGTCAATTCGCCCCGCATCCTTCTTCCTTGTGCTTCCTCCCAGGGATGGATTACTGCACGGGCCTACTGGGCCCAGGCCCAGGGGCCCAAGGGGTCAGGGGGCCCTGAAGCCCAAGCCTTTGCATGGAATCATTGCCTCAATATCAACAAATCAGGATGTAGGCTATGAATCTGATTGAATTTAGTATTGGCCATCCCCAAACCCCCTCTCCTACATATACAACAATTAGTGGGGGGCCCTTAATACATCTGGGCCCAGGGGCCCGAAAGTTCATAATCCGCCCATGCTTCCTCCCCAACATACTACTGCATAGAAGAGGACGCTGGCAACAACAGACTGGTAGAACATGAGGAGCTTGCTGCACACATTGAAGGACTGCAGCCTCCTCAGGAAGTACAGCCTGCTCTGCCCTTTCTTGTAGAGTGCATCAGTGTTGGCTGACCAGTCCTGTTTATTGTCCAGGTGGAGACCCAGATACTTGTAGGTGCTAACCACCTCCACATTGACCCCATCAATGTGGACTGGTAGCAGAGTGGGCTTAGACCTGCGGAAATCCACCACCATCTCCTTGGTCTTTGAAGTGTTGAGTTGAAGATGATTGAGTTTGCACCATTGCACAAAGTCCTCCACCAGGCTCCTGTACTCCTCCTCCTGCCCGTTCCTGATACACCCCACAATTGCAGTATCATCAGAAAACTTCTGCATGTGGCATGACTCGGTGTTGTAGCAGAAGTCAGATGTGTACAGGGTGAACAGGACTGGAGAGAGCACCGTTCCCTGGCGCTCCGGTGCTGCTTGATCACAGTGTCAGAGAGACAGTTCTTCAGTCTGACGAACTGTGGTCGCTCGGTCAGGTAATCTGTAATCCAGGTTACCAGGTGAGCGTCCACACCCATCTGCAATCTCCCAATCTGAGGGGTTGGATGGTGTTAAAAGCACTTGAGAAATCAAAGAACATGTTAATCAGCCATAGCCTAGACTCCAATGCAACACTGCCCTCCAGAGTCACAAAATTCGACAGTTTCATCTGGTGATAGCTCCTCTGCCTTTGAAGCTGTAGCCTACGATGGTGGGAATAAATTAGCCTAATTCAAACCCCTGCTGTAATGCAATGCAGCATTTCATGTCCAAAATTTTGCATTTCCTGCATATGACCAGTACATAATTCCTCCAATTGCTTTGATACTTTAGTGCATTTATTTTTTGTGAAGAAAGAAAAATGAGGTTTGCTTTTGAAAATGTTACTTCGAACACACTGTCAGGTTACTCGATTTACTAGTGCTAAATCTATTTGCCAGACCAGTGTATCTTCGCAGATGTTTTTTCATCTGTTTTCACTGTTGTCGCGTGTGTGTATCTTTGGTGTATCCTAGCAACTCGGCGACAGGAAGTTTGATTTCATTCCCCTGCGTAAAAGTCCTGTTTTTATTAGTATTAGTAATATTATCTGGGTGTTTATAATATATCCATGATCTGATTTTCATGACTGCAAAGATACATTTTAAAACAACTTACCAGAATCGTGTTCAACAAAATTGCATATCGCTAAGCATTTGGTCACAACTGTTAGTATGCCGCATAAAGTTACTTGACAGGCGAGAAGGAAGTTGATAGCTAACAAGATATGTTAGCAAGGGAACTTTAGAGCTAGTAACAGCGTATAATCTTCAAACAGTGGGAGTTGTTGTCCTGTCAGTAAACTTCACTGTAGTTTGCTAGCAAGCTAAGGTAGGGTAACGTTATTTTATTAATGATGGTAACTTCCATTATATTTCTGTGATCGTTGTCTGCATATGCTTAGCTGGAGTTGTCAGATGTGTGGTTGCATTAGCCTTGGGTTTATCATATCAGTGCCATAAATGCTGTTACCACCATCTAGCCTAGTTAACGACAGCTAAGCTAAGCACCACTGTGCTAAGTCAGCTACCTTTGTAAACAAAAGACCCACTTTAGTCAGTCGCAGTCTCATAATTATGTCTTTATTCCTCCAAGTTGTATTACAACAGAAAACGTTTCACTGATGGTAAAGTCAAGAAATAAATGAATGCTTTTTGATGACCGTCAGATTGTGTTAACGTTAGTTTTACTCTGGTTGAACACGGCTAAAATGAATCTAGATAGATAGATAGATATTTTATTGATCCCCATTCTAATCTGCTGAATGTAGGAGAAGAATTAATGGATTTGGCTAGTTTACAATGTATTGTGTTAGGTTGAATGTTTCATTCTAACATCTATTTTTTCATTTGTAGGCAGGTTCGTCATGACATATTGTAACATCGTTACTGGAGCTGCACTTCTAATGATTTCGGAAAACATTTTAATAAAGGTGTGTAAGCTGCATCCTTATAAATAGTAGATGCTCTTTCATGTAGCAAGGATACAGTTCTCTATATTCATCTTTGCTAACGTGTGTGTCATTTAGTTATTCTCATGTGTATTGTTTATCATTTCGTTAAAAAGAAAAAGCTACAGGCATGTATGTAGGAAGCGGTCTTGTGTGGTCTTAAGGGGCTCTCAGCTTGTTACATATGCTTGAACATGCATATTCAACACGCCAACCTCTATCAAGTCTAACTGTCTTTGCCATGGTATTTTGTAGGCTGTTCTACAGAACTCCATCACTTGCTGTGGGTCCATGCTGAGAAGCAATGAAAGCTGTATGAATGCCACTCATTGTGATTCAGGTACTGCTCTTTTGTTACAGACACCATAACCTGTGTAATGAGTGTGTTGTATGGTGTAGTGGTAAGCTTTGTCTGTGGTAAGGTACTGTTAGGGTCACTGTTTGTTTGTGTTGAGGGATAGAGCAGTAATCCTCATATGCCTTGTTTGGTTCTCTCAGGCTGCCATTTACACATTCTGGAGAACAATACCTCAGTGTGTTTATCGTGTGACTCAGCGGTTCCAGAGCAGGGCCCCCCTACATCCTGCAACCACAGTGAGTCTGGAACGGCACAGTTTATGCCTAATCAGTGATCAAAACATTTTTTATTTACTCTAAGGCTTTCATGGGTTTTAAACGAACGAACAATTGCACATTAGTTATCATGGCTTGTCTTTGTTTTTTTTTTTTATTGGAACTTACAGCAAGAAGCAATGTTACCACAAAATCTACAATTATTAATCTTGGTAAGACATTTCTTACACTTTATTGTTCACACTAACGCAAAAATGAAAATAAAAGTTAACAAAAAAGTAATTAACAAAGATTGAACTAAAACCACACCCAAAAGCTATGTCCCATGTTTGATGCACTGAATTAGTGAAAAGTGTGTACGCGTGTAATGAATTTGGCGTGTGTGTGTGTTTCTGTGTGTGTGCACGCACATACAGTGTGTGCATGTGTGTTCATATGTGTAATGAGTTTGGTTGTGGAGCAGTCAGGTTTTTGTGTGTTTATCATGTATTTCAATGTGGATTAGGTGGGCCAGGTGTAGCAGCCTCTCTCCTCCTTGGCACGCTGTTGATCAGCCTCTTCCTGATCCTGTCGGTTGCCTCCTTCTTCTACCTCAAGCGCTCAAACCAGCTGCCTGGGGTTTTCTACAGACGCAACAAAGGTGACTTCACTAAAGAGAGAAATATCATTCTAAAATATCATTCTTAGATTAATGGTTGACTATTGCATAATGGGTACACAAATAGGCTTATTGAAGACTTGTTTGAGCTCAGTGGAGTTTTGTTTTTAATTTCAGCGGCATTCATATTCCAGCCCAGCGAAGCAGTGAGTAGCAGAACCTGTTTTCATTCTTTACAATTATTATAAACATGGAAATCACTCTGCTATGAGCCAGCAGTGACTAAAGCACCATACCAGTTGTCTAACCTGTCAGCAAATACCTAACACATTCTTTTCCTGTGATTCAAGGCGGTCATGATGCCTTCTGCTGGATCCTCAGGTAGGAAAAAAGTTTACTAACATCATTGCCCTCTTGTGGCCTCTTTGAAGCTGGAGTTGTACTGTAGCATTTGCATTGTACTGTAAATCAGGCCTAAATAGTTGAATACCTGCCCTAATATGACAATAGCTTTCTGAATGATTCTTTCAATGTACAGAACCTGTCCATTTAAATTAGACTGACATTTCCTAAAGACATGAACTAAACAATAATATGCCTACTTCGCAGTAAGGAAACCCAGATATGTGAGAAGGGAAAGACCCTCTGCTGCCTCAGCCCCGCACAGTGCAGCCATGTCCACCGGGCCGATCACTAGGATTCACGACGTGTGACCAGCCCACTGAAGTCTAATGGGAGGTCCTGATAGGAAGGAGCTCTCATTTCAGGGTTTTCTCAGAGAGATGTGTTCCTCTCTTGTCTAGTTGCTTTGTTGTCCTCATCACTGTTAAGAATGTCCCATTGGCACTTAATTTTGACCAAAACCTAAGCTAAGTCGTGGACCGGTTCTCATTGTCATGCTTGTGCTTGATTTTAACGGTCACAGATTCATAGGAGCTGGAGTTATTTATTGATATTTATAGTGTTTCCATTCCTGTCTATGTTTGTATGTCTAGAAGAAGCAACACCATTTGATTTGGGTTTGGGTTCAGTTGTTGCATGTTGAGCTATTTATGTTGTGATTAGCAAGTGATTGTGTTTCTGTCAGTAGCTTATTGTAACCTTTTGTTGTATATTTTGTTTTTGTAGCAGTAAACCAAAATTAGTTATAGTACCAAGTTTGCACATTTGAATCACATATGCACTGAAGTGACCAAAAACTGTCCCTCTGCACTGGATAACAAGAAATCTCCATAGACCAATCATGAATGCTCATAGTGCAGTGGGCAAAATGACAAATTATGGCCAAAATAGACAAAAAAATCAGTCTTGATGGAAAGATTCCATACATGCATGGGTCTGAGTGGCAATTGAAATGAACACGTTTCACATGTATGCCCATAAGCATGCGATTCCAGGTGGGAGCAGGGAGAATGCTATCTCTTTCTTCCACTGTATCTTTAGCATTTAGTCCTACCCAGATGTGCCTATATTATTAAGCCATTACATGTCCACACCAGCCTTACATGCATTTGAAGAAAGGTCTGCTTTTCTCAACTTGGGCTGCCTAGTCAGATTGCCTAAAACCTTTGACATATAACAATGACCAGTGCCCCCCTCCCCCCCAGCTTAATATCTCCATAATCTTGAAGGCATTTTGTCAAAGAGCTGTCAGTCTCATATGAATGATGTCTACCAGATGGCTTTTTTTGTTTGTTGTTAATTGAAAATAGCACTTTTAATGAATGCCAACCCTGTGTCAATGAAGGTGATATGCACTGTTTGACAACTTCATGGAAGGGTTGAGTAGGCTCCCGGTGCGAGTACTCCTTCTGTTTGAGTAGGCTCCCGGTGCGAGTACTCCTTGTGTTTGAGTAGGCTCCCGGTGCGAGTACTTCTGTTTGAGTAGGCTCCTGTTGCGAGTTCTCCTTGTGTTTGAGTAGGCTCCCAATGCGAGTTCTCCTTGTGTTTGAGTAGGCTCCCAATGCGAGTTCTCCTTGTGTTTGAGTAGGCTTCTTTTTTTTTTTTTTTAATCTTTGAAATGTGATGATCAGCCTGTTATGTTTGGTTCCCTCAGTTGTTTTTTTATGTTTCTCGTTAAGTTACGTATTTTTATCAATAGCATGAACAGGATGTACCAACCAAACTTTACAGATTGCTTTTCACCAACATTTAGTTTGTATCTCGTTGATCTTTATCTTAGCTGTTGTACAGCCATTAGGAATCTTGTACAATTGTACATAGTCTTTTTTTAAATGCGGTGAAGTATGGGTTTCATTTTTAATGTCTTTAATTTTGTATGCTTAAATGCTGATTATGTGGATCATTATATGACAGAAGATTGTCACTAGCAAGGTATGACAAATAAAATTCTTCCATGATAATGTGGTGTATTCTGTCCATTACATTTGTATGCCTTTCTTGCAAAAGTTGCATTTTAGGAAGGACATGGCTTTAATGTTTGACAAGGTCACTCTTATTGCCGAAGCCGTTATTGTACAATAAATTCGGACATACACACATCAATAGATTTTCATAAGAATAATCTCTCTCTCTCTCTCTCTCTCTCTCTCTCTGCCTTGAAATGGTCATTTTGGCTCGGACTGAATAATAGTTAATAAACAACCCACAGTAACTGGAATAGACGTCAGATTAGAGATGTTGATTATTTACAGACCCGCCCTAGTGATCCACTAACAGGAGAACGATTTACTTCCTTTAGCTGAGATGCCCATGAATCATAAAACAGGACAATATCAACACAGCCACCCAGACAAAAGTTCTCCCACAGTGACACGCTTCTCTGTATCAATGTTCAAACAATGACAATGGTGAATGACTTTGCATTTTGGAAGCAATTTTCATTCATTGAATCCAAAAGGTTAATAATTACCAGCAAGAATTCTTTCCTTAAATGAATTACACTTTTAATTACGGAGTAAGACTATTTTTTAGATCTGCTTCCTTTTACCTTCCAGGGGAATGCATGGGGCATTATTTATTTATTATGACCGCCGCTATATAGCGGTCATATAATGATTGTCAAAGTTTTTTTTTTCCCCCCCGTCATTCATCTACTTCCTGAATTTTTGGTCAATGATACCCGGGACACCGAAACACCGGTGCACATGAAATTTGGTGGGTATGTAGCCCCATTAGACTTTTACGGAAAAATTTAGTTTCGTCCCCGGGGGCCACCAACTGTTAGTTACAGTTTTGGCATAACTCCATGATGCATTTTTGCATTTTGGCATATCTACGTTCCCGTCAAGGAATCAGGCCTGTTTCCGTTCCCATTTGACTCTAAGCCAGTGTTTCTCAAAGTCTGGTCCAGGGACCACTGGTGGTCCACGAGCTATCCCAAGTGGTCTGCGAGCAGACGTGATAAAATATAATATAGATGAGTATGTCACAAGGTAAAATCAAAGCCATTCAACAATGAAGAGATTCATGTGCCAGACTAGAAATGAATATCACTAATACGTTGGCAAGACGAAGAGAGTGCAATGATGACATTTGTGAATCCACTAACAGAGTGGGGAACAATGTGCTGGAAATGTTTAGGACAAGCCAGACCTCAACGGTTTTACTGCCAGAAAGTCACGTTGTGTCTGCTGTATGAAGTGTCCAGTACATCCAATGCATCCTCATAGATATGGGTCAAGAGATTAGTTTGTCTTCAGCCTTTGACAGAATAGACAAATGTAATCATTATGTAATAATGGCTTGTTGTTAGCAGTCCCACACATACCATACTGTATATCCAGGCAAGTTTGGTCACTTCTGTAGATGACATCCTAAAATGGCACTACTTGGGCAGTAGCACTTCTGTTATCTATTTAATTCACTGATGTCCATGCTGACAGTTGCCTTTGGATCTGCACTTCATGTTTCATACCCCAACAGTCTCAGTCTGAACCTGTTGAGTGGACGGGCAAGCTCTCTGTTATCAAAAAAAACACTTGATATCTAGTTATTTCACTTTGTGCTGTTATACTGTAGATCTGACTTTGAGGATTAAATTCGAAAGCCTGTGGCTTCATGGTTTTATGTTTATGTCATAATATCCATTGCAAGCATAACAACCATTTTTTTCCAAATGTGCTTTCAGCAGGAGACAGAGCCTGCACTAAGTCCGCTGTCATTGTTCATGGGAAAACAACTTCTAAAGGGCAGGATGTATTTATTGCATTTTCAGTTGGCAATTACTTAGCAGGAACTTCCTGCATGAGTCCTATTTTCCAGAAATTCCTTCCTTCTTTGCTTTCTCCGCCTCAGAGGTGCATACAAAGGTGTGGCTGTGGGGTTTTAGTTATTCATGGACAGACAGAAGGATCACTACACACACACACAGACTGGGATCACTGTACCTGACAGAGACTGAGTACATCAAGGTCTGCATGTGTTTATAGCAACGTTTCTTGTTAAAACACATACTGTACAAAGGGATTGACAAGAAACTTTGTTAGTTAGTGTTTTGGCAAACGTTCATAAATATTCAGTGACCACTGGAGACAGAGAAACAGGTCATGTCAACAAACAATTAACACAGGAGGACAGTGGGAGGACAAACACAACTGAATTCAGGTAAGAAGGATTCGCAACTTCAACTTATCTCTCTCTCCTAAGTGACTCGGACAGGAACATAAGACTATGTTGTTAGACATACAGACATACACATTGAGAAACTAATTGGTAAATATTATGGGTTTTTTTTTCATTTAAGAGTAATGAGGAAGCACAATAAACAACTCTGGGCTGGAGTGAGTGCAGTATATGCTTCAGAGAACCCCACACGTCACTGTTTACTTCTCTGTCAGTTCAGGAACAAGCAGGAATGAACGATTCTCCATAGAAACAAGAAACTGTTTGTAGAAACTGTCAAGAATCTTAGAGGGAAAAATAATGATTGACTATACCAAAAACGAGATCAATGCTCAGCTTTATAACGACCCGATAACTAACTTTTTGACATGATACTACTGCGTCTTTATTTACACTGCTGATGCACTGGACAATATTGTTTTCCCCTCTTAATTTGAATTGTATTGTTGATAGCCATGCAGTATTTCAGATAGATGTTTTCTTTCTTTTCAGGAACATGTCTGTAAGGCAAGTACCCATCATGCCCACCAGTACAGTTTGGCACACGCAGGGGACACTAGGTCCCTCTGGTTACAGTGAGTCAGCAGAGAGCCCTGCCGACAACCAACCTGAGTGCTCCATCTGCTTCAGTAGATACGACAATGTCTTCAAGACTCCCAAGCTCCTGGACTGCACTCACACTTTCTGCCTTGAGTGCCTCGCACGCACCATGGCCGTGTCAGACGACTTTAATAAACCGGTAAAGAAGCCAGGGGAACCCGGCACCAGAATCTCCTGCCCCCTGTGTCGCCACCCCACCGCGGTGCCCAGGAGTGGTCCCCCAGCTCTGCTGACCAGCACGGAGGTTCTGCAATGCCTGCCGCCACACCTTCAGCAGGAGGAGCATGTGAGTATGATGGGCCGGAGGCTGTGCTACCTGAGTCCGCAGCAGCCCACCCGTATTTGCATCGATATCGGCGCCAGCAAGCCGGAGACGGCGGGGGAGGCCAGGCAAGATGGTGCGCAGCGGGCTGGACGGAGGTGTCCGCCTAGCTGCACCGACTGGAGGAGGCTGCTGATGCTGGTCATTTTCACACTGTTGCTCATCGCCGTGGTGGTATGGCCACTTCACTGCATTGTTACCAAACACTCTCTCTCTGACTGCTTAACCTGCACCATGCCACCTACGCAAACACCGATGACCTCTACGCTCAGCAAGTCACAGTGAGGCAGGGCAGAGACAGACACACGTGCCAAGCGCACTGAGCCCTTCCTGATAGTGTGGCTGGTCATAGGACTCACACAAGGACAAATGGAGACAATTCCCTGTCAGTCCATGACAGTTGATGATTTTACACATTAGACACCACAAAGCCACCCACGCAATGGTGGCACACGTGTTATATCTATGAAGAAAGGTTTGTACCTTACCTGTGTTTGAAGTGACAAATGTTATGTTGAATCCTGCTGTCAGTAAATATTGTCAGCAATCTTTCTTCAATGATCTACTGGATAAACAAGATTTACAAACTGTACATTTGTACAGATTGAAAACTAATCTGATACACTGTTTTTATATATAATTTTGTAAAGAGAATATGCAAAAGAACAAAACAAATAAAAACTGTAAATATCACTATATACATGCCATATTGCCTGCACTGGACACACTTAAATGTGTGTGTCTGTGGAACAAAAACACGTTTGAATCATGGTATTTTGAACCTTAGTAATTGTTATGATTATATGTTTCATGTATTGCTGTTAAATAGAATGCTGAGATAACAAGAGCAGTCAGATGGCTGAATATGAATCTTTATACTGATCCTGATCATCATTTAAAGTGGTGCTCTGAATATTCTTGTGTTTTTCCACGCGATAATATGAACTGTTGATAGAACAGGTATTGTTAAATTATGATTGAAATTAAAAGCACCTGTTGCCAAACAGGCATTTCTATGGTGTGGTGTGGTGTGTACTCAGTATGTCTCTTAATGTGGCACATGAGCAGGCCAAACTGTTCATATCTTCAGAAATGCCATCAAATGTATCCAACAATCTCACTACTCCTGACAAAATGATCTACTTCTAGCTCAAGAGAAAGTCCGGGGTACTTTATCTGTCCCTCTCACAGAGGTGACAGGTCATTTGGTGATTAGGGATCAATGCTGCCTGGCTGGCAGCACCTGGGACGTCTATTTAGGGGTCCTGAAATGGTACTCCTCTGGGGAGAAGAGCAGAGTGGAGCAGAGCGCAGTCCCTTCCATGTGATCGGACACAGGACTCTATTTATATCATGCGGACAGATAGGCCCCCCGACCACCCTCATGCAAGGGCAGAGGGACGCCAGAGGACATAGCCTACTCCTGCACATATACTCACCCACACAAACATACACTATGCCAGAGGAACACTCACACTACCTTTTGAACTACTTTTAAAGATTAAGGTGAGTTCATTATGCACTAACAAGCAAGACTGAAGTGTGGATGTGATACATTATTACTCACACGCTGTATCCACAGAAGGACTCCCTCTGTTTTCCGAGTTGATGTGTTCGATGACTTTGAAGATCTTGGGCAGTTAAAATTGTTTAAAATGACCTTGTGGAGACTCAACTGCCTGATTTAATTCATCATTATTTTCATGTGTAGAGCAAACAAACAAAAACAATCTACTTTTGGAATAATTAAATTTACTAATCTAAAATTGAAGGGCATATCCATCATAAATGTGTATTTCTTAAATGTGTTAGATGCAATTCAAAATGCACTGTACCTGTACTTTAGCATTTAGTATTTTTTTATTTTTTTTTTAACAATAACTGTTGTTATGTATCTCCTAAGCATTGAGCTCAACTGAGGACATTGATTTGGTTTTAAACACTTATTTGTCAAACTGCTGGACATGTGCATAATACCAACAGCATAAGCCCAGATGTCATGTCACATTACCAGACAGAATCCTGAGGAAGTGTTGTTACTTGTTTTCCCAAGGGAGTCAGGACATGGGGGGGTGTTATGGCATGGGTATTTGCTGCAGTGTTGTCAAGTGTTTCAGCTGGGCACCGCTTGGCCCAAATCCAATGTAGTTCTAAAAGCGACAGTCAGCGGTCGACTGTATGTTCAGCTGTCTATTTTGACAGACAGCACCACCCAGTACCAATAGTGTGTGATCAGTCTTTAAATGCTCATCTTTATTTGATTTGATGTTTTTTGCAGTGTAGCTTATGTTTGAGTACTATTATGCGTTATCTTGGGCAGGCTTATGCTAGACGTGTTGTGAAATAATGACCTTTAAATGTCAACCTTAAAGTGCTGATCATTTGACATGCAGTATATGTACACACATGGTGTGGTGCAGTTCCTGTACACCGGTACATCTCATAGACTGAATCCTAGAGCAACTAAAAGCTTGTTTATGGCTGGTTGGGATGACTGGAAAATACAAATGAGTGACCACCAACTAGTTTGAAACATCAGCATTTAAAATTGTAATGATGATTTTTAAAAAGCAAATGATGAAAGCAGCAATAAATAATGGTCTAAAACTAGCAAACTAGCAACCTACAAGGCATGGAAAATCTTGTAAAGACCAACAACAGCTACGTTGGCGCACTAACTAGTGCCTTTTGCCAAACGAGTTGGCAATGTTGTGCAATGAGAGATTATCCTTCATTTTCATGGGCGTGTAGTTCTGGCCGACAGTGCTACATAGGCCACTGCCAGGCCAAAGGAAACAACAGGTGTGTTTCTCTGTCCTTCATTTGACCATACCTTCAAAATGAGATTGAAGGCAGACGGCAAACAGCTGCCCACAATAAGTCGAGTTGAGCAGATACCATGCAGTGGAAAACACCTCGGCTATAAACACCTCAAAAAGGAGCAAATTACTGAATATCATATAAGTACAAAACCCAGTGTCTTAAGAATTCTAAACACTTTAAGAAAGCAAGTTGACTAATTAGTGAAACATTGTATTTTTTCCACACATCTATGTTCAGATAATCCTATAAAAAGATAATAGTAATTGATGTTAAGTGTACTATAAAACCTAATTAATTGTCTTGGAATATCACATTCTTTCAGATGCTGGATGAATTTCCCAGCCATGGATGACTTGGACCACAGTGTTCACATTGCTGAGCGTGACTGGAATAGCTTCTACGAGGAGAGCGAGGAGTGTAACCTTGTCCAGGCAGAGCTAGCTGGAATAGATGACTCCGGCCTCAGTGACAATGATGAGCCTGCAAATCCACCCCTGGAGGTGTTCACCACAAAGTGTGCAGAGGATGCGTGCCTGGGTTGCAGCACTGCATCACCACTAAACCACGAGGAGGAGGAAGGAGCAGCAACCGCAATAAATCAATCCCAACACGACATACTGACCTCCGAACAAGAGTCTAGCGTCAGCCTTGAAGAGGAGACACAGACACAAGTCTCTCATCCTGTCCCTGTGCCTTCAGAGGTCCCTAAAGAGGAGACACAGACACAAGTCTCCCATCCTGTCCCTGTGCCTTCAGAGGTCCCTAAAGAGGAGACACAGACACAAGTCTCCCATCCTGTCCCTGTGCCTTCAGAGGTCCCTAAAGAGGAGACACAGACACAAGTCTCCCATCCTGTCCCTGTGCCTACAGAGGTCCCTAAAGAGGTAGATGGTGTGGATCAAGAGGATGTGGACGTGTGGACGTGTAGTCCAGACGTGACCCAAACATCAGAAACACAGAGCGAAGCGGAGAAGCATGGTGGTGAAGCGGACTGTCCGGCCGAAACGGACCCCACGGCTGAGAGGAAGGAGAAAGAGCGCTGGTTTGTGACCGTGAACGACAGTCCAGTGCAACTCCGGTGCCGTCCTGGCGCCGCGTGTCAAAAAAAAAAAAGAAAAAAAAAAACTTCTAGGAGGACAGCCCGCAGCGTTGCCGGGTGGGAGCCATACTTATCGCAGTCTGAGACAGAAGCCGAGACAGAGAGATGTGAAGAGAGTAAATCAGACCTAACAGAGATGACTGAGAAGTGTCGTTCCACAGTTTCACAGCTCCCAGAAAGACTTGTGTCATCAGAAAACATTCACATTATGCCACAGGATCAAGCTCTTGATCTAAAAACATTTGATTTACCTGATCAGCAAACATTGTGCAAAAAACAAGAAAATGACTGCAGGTCAGCCAACCTAAGTGTTGACCATTTAAACCAGAACAAACAGTTCACTACCCAATCACCTCTTCTTTTCTCTGCCTCTGAAAATCCCCCCTCTATCCAAATTTCCAAATTATCTTCAGAAAAACAAAACAACCCTCTACCCCAAACACATAAGCGCATAGCAGATAATAGTAGCCCCAAATGTCCTGTAATTAGGTTGAATGAAACCACATCAGCTGACTCAAGCAAAACAGAAGAGAATCCACTAGGGAATCCATGTGCCAACCCTTTAGATCCTCCTCACACTACTGACCTGCTCCCTAAGCGCTTAGCAACCTTCAACACTGACGGAGGCGAAGCCCCTTCTCCACTGCCAGAGGATTCTGAAACCAAAGCCTGGGTCAGCGAGGAGTCACTCACTGAGGCACTTAATCCTGCTCGCCCAGTCTTTGCTATTTCCTCATTCTGGGATGAGATGGAAAAGCTGACAATCAACGACATACTCCATCTGCGATGTGGGGATGACCAATCTCCATCAACAGATGCTTACCATTTGCATGAAAGTATAAGTCTCCCCAGTACATACAACAGTAGCCCTCTTGACCCTACGGATACCTGTGAACAGGACATGGATGCTTTAGACAATGCCGATTCCGACTATTTCACGCACCTGGATGACTCCAAACCAGACCGCTCGAGCTGCGAGTTCTCCACTTTCTCTGATTTTGACGAGGACCTCCTGCAAATGATCAACACCAGCTGCAGCGCCAGCCCTGAACCACAGGAGAACCTGAGGGAGCAAGCTCAAACCCTGACGTTCTCCGACTTGCCATACTCACAAGCAGCCCTGGCTGAAGAAGAAATGGAGCTCGCTAGGCGGCCCGAGCCCGAGTCTGAGTTCCCACAACTCTACTTTGATACGGGCATCCCGCTGCTTCTATGTTCAGACGCAGAATCAAGTTCACAGACCATAAGTCCTGCTGGAAGTGAGTACAGCATGTCTGCTCTGGAGTCAGAGATTGTGAGGGAGGCTTGTTTTACGAATGTCCTGCAAGACGAAGGGGGAAACCAAATGCTATTTTTCCCCTATGAGGAGACCCAGGATCCTTCCTTGCTCTTGGCAGAATGTGACATTATGATGGCAACGCAATCACCTCTATCCACTTCCAGTTTTCTGGAGGATTCCCACGTGATCTCCTTCACTGAGATGACTTGTAAAGATGCTAGTATATTCAACAGACCCAGTTCGGACGACTCCCTTCAAACGTACTCAGAAAAGTTGTCAGTGCCAGAAGCTTATGACTATTTTTTCTCAGACTTTGACGAGAGGAACCTTTTCTTCCCACTAAAGCATGGGCTAAAGGGAGGGGAAGCCCAAACGGTCCCCATTTTCTCCTGCTCACGCTCTCTGGTCAGAGACTTAACATTTCCGGAGGTGGAACAATTCATCGAATCAGAGGAGGAGGATAACTGGGCCCCGATACGGGTGATATCTCGCTTTAGCGTCCAGCAGGGCTCAGGAAGCTCTTCCTCGGCGGCTGCAGGCGTCTACCTCTACAGTGGACGGAGCTGGAAGAGCATGCTATCTCTGAGGAGGACCAGGCTTGCTAGGATGAGGAGCAGCTGGTGCCAGAGGGCCAAAGCCTGGATGTCTCCAGGGATGTTCTTCAGGGCGCTTCGGCGCTCCACCTCCGTAGCTGATGTGACCCGAGGCACCTGCTCCTCTCTTCAGGTGTTCCATCTTGGTGATCCCATCCTCAGGAAGCTAGCACTGGAGCAGATACGACTCCCAGACCAGCCTAATGCATTCAGTAAGTGCACAGCAGGATAAGTAATGGCTGCACTAACTACTAACAAGCCTGGAATGATAAAATATCGAATGGGCCTGTTATTATACTCATCAAAGCTTTCAAAATCAAGGCATCTTGTTGCACCACAACATGATTTTACAAGACAAAAAGCAAACTATAACCTGAAAGATTGAAAAGGCAACAATGGCAGGTCATCTTAAGATAATGCTCCCTCTCTCTTCCTCACAGAAAAGAAACGTTTCCTTTTCTCTATGAGGCAATCGGACATGTGTTTAGTTTGCATTGCCTTTGCATCTTGGGTGCTGAAGTCTACAAATCTACAAAGCAGAGATACCTGGAAGGCAGGTAGGTGTCCATAATGTCCTCTTCACTAAAAGTGACTCAATAGCATCATGATAATTGGTAAACAAGCCACTGATTTTGTTCTTTCTTAGAATGAAATTATAGATCTTCATAACACTTACAATCAACCTAAAACCACTGCTGGCACTCCTGTATTGAAATTTGACCTGTGCTAAGGGAAATGGTAATAAGGGAATAACTACTAATTCATCCACTTATATTTCAGCTCTTCTGGCAAATGTGAGTGCAATATCAGCCATCCAGTACTTGAGGCGTTATAAGCGTTATAAGACTGCTGAAGATGAGCCGTGATCCAGCAAGTTTTTTTTAAAAGGGGCCAGAACAAGGAAATAATTTTTCACACATTCGATAACTTCAAATCCACAGATAACTCCAAATCCACAGAAGTGCTGTACAATCATGTACAGTTTTTTAAAAATATAACTTTCTTATTTTATCTCAAGGATTCCCAGAGAATAAAAGAAAGTGAATCTGTATCTGCATTTACAGTGGAAATTGTATGGTCGCAAGTGTAATTTCCATGTAGAAGGTTGATTTGGACCACATTACAGCACGGTGTATGAGGGTAAGGTTGTGTGTCTGTCAAAAATGTTCAGGGTATGTCTAAGGATGCAATGTCAAATAAATGAAACACAGATAATAATGTCTGAACTACATTAATATATAATTAATATAAATATTAATAAATAATTCTATATAATATAGTTTTTACAACCAAGGTTCCTGACATTGGTTGTAAATCCAGTATTGGTTTGTACACAAGGTCCAGGGAGCATAATTACAGGAGATGATTGTGTCCAGATTAAAACATAGCTGGGCAAGCTGCAAAAAGACAAATGAATGTTTCTGACTGATGAGTGGTTTTCACTAAACAATCTTTGTAGTCAATGACAGACTTATCTTACGGTTGAAGGTAAGGTTGATGTGTAGCTGAAAGGTGTTACAAGTGATTTTAACTGGCTTTATAAAGCGTATGTTTTCAAGGTAGCAGGCCAAGGTTGTGATGTAAGGAATGCTTAATGGGTGTCTGGATATACTGTAGGAAAGACAAGTGAGTTATCTGCCTTGTTATCTGTTTTGCTGAAGGTTGTTAGTGGTTTTATCAGAAGACTAGTGTGTGATTGTGAGAAACAATACATTTATACTTGTGTCTTTACAAATCGTCCCCTTAGAATTATAAGGTTGTCATTTTTTTTCAAAACTGAGTTATTGAAATATTCTTATTCTGTGCCAACTTCATAAGGCGAGGCGAGGTGTTTCTTGAAGCTGAATGCGTTTTTGGCTTGCTCCACTTATCAATATAACTCTATGGAACGCCAAGGAATTTGAAAATTCAATATCTCAGAGCTACTAAGAATGCAGATAGAAGCCTATAATTCCAAGGGGACAAACTATATTGACATTTGTGCCAATAATTGTTATTCAACTGTGAGTGACTCAAACCCTTTCGGACATGTTTTCTTTAAGATTTATGGTGACTAAATTGTGACAAACAATGCATTTACATGTGTCTCAACAAATACAATGACATTTGTGTGCACAAATATGATCAAATTATAGGCAACAACGCAAGAGCACCCATGTGTTGTTTGAGATGTATGTTGACTGAAAATAAATACGTACTGTAACTGCGGATTCACTTCTTGTTTTAAGTTTGATTTTTATTGATCACGTTATGACGCATCAAGAAATTAGGTATGACAAATAAATCTTATTTGTAATGTATTTTAACAACCCTCTTCCAAACCGTGTCTACTTTCAAAGCACATTATTTTGAAAGAACAAGAAAGGACATGTATTAATACTATGGTAAATTTAGCTTTCAGAAATATAGTTAAGAAAGCAGGAAGAGCAAGGGAAGACAATACAGTATTGGTGACATGCCATGTTACGCACAGGTGAACTATTTTTATATCAAAAATCCATTATTGTAATATTTAGTCATATTTAATATTTCCTCAGTTAATATATTATTTTATACATATATTATTTACAATCTCAAAATCTGGTCTTCACAACATACAGGAGGTCTCTATAAACGCAGAGACCTGTCTATAGTGTTATACTTAGGGAGTTTGGACAGCACCTTTGACTCTAGATACATTTCTCTCTACTGTGCTTCTTACATGATAACAAAGTTAATTCCTCACCTATGAAATCTGAGAGTAATATTCATGCAAGGAAAATAAAGCAGGACTAGAGTTTTGGAGTTAACACTGTACAGTAAAATATAGATCAAACATGTAAAAAAAAACATAAAGTAAAAACCTTACAGTCTTTAGCACCCTTTCTACATCACAGACATTACAGACAGGATCTCCTAAGTGTTGCATTCCTTGGGGAGTGACCGGGAGGAACAGTGTTGGATAACATACCATGCCGAGCCATATCACTCACTGACCTGGGCATAACATGTGCATGTCCACAGGCACGTGTGTTATGACTGCTTATCCCCCTCTTTCTTCAGACGACTGAAACAGAACAGAAGGAAAACAGTTTTAAGGTATATGGAACAACAATGTTTTATGTGTAAGACATACTACACAACTAGTGTAAAGACAAGTAAAAATCATTTCACCATCCGCATAATATGATATTTGTCAGTGCAATATAGTGCGATAAATATCCTATACTATGGGCTCTGTGCACTAGCTTACTTGAAGTCGGCAAACCAGTTTCCTGTTCGCTGGCATCGCTGTTAACAAGCACCTGAAGAGGAGTGATTCAGTTGTACCACCGAAAATCCTTCCCTCCTTATGTTGTGCAGCCACTGCATGTAGGCTGGCATTTTTAGGAAAAAGGTGGGAGCTAAAATTGCTTTTATAACGGCTTGTAGCCGGGCTGCACACAGCAGTGCTCCTTAGAGCCCACGGACATTAAGACTCACGTACATCGTATTTCTTAAGTTTTGGTACAACAAAAACAACCAGACACAAGAACAGCTTCTTTCCATCTGCCATCACTGTACTGAACTGCAGTTAAGTGGGGTCATCCCCTCTTTGGCCATTCACTTACTTATCCCTCACATTACATACCTATCATCCCAATATGCATCTTGCACACATTACATGCATACATTTGCACTATATCTTCTGCACTTTATATCCACTCCACTCCATGTGTACTTGTCTTGATACTATGCCTTATTGTATATTGTATTTTGTATATTATGTTAATATGTTGATATGTGCCTACATGTATATTGTTGTCTATATTGTACAGTATGTCTCTTTGTTACTATTGTCTATAATGTTTTACTGTACTACTACATGTATTTGTACTACAACATATCTATTTGTTGAATGTACAGAGAGTTTAACACCTACCGAAGTCAAATTCCTTGTATATGTATACAATATGTATATCTTGAATATGTATACAATAAGTATACTTGGCCAATAAAAACTGATTCTGATTCTGAACTAAAACACTCATCTTTAGGTGCTTGTTGACAGCCATGTCAACAAACAGGAAACTGGTTTGCTGACATCAAGTAAGCTACAGTAGTAGCCATATTGACATGAAATAGTAGGGCAAGCACAGGTGTTACTAAATACATTAATGAAGTCTCTGTTCAGTTTAAGTGTAGCAGAATCACAACCTTAATGAAGTCATTAGTAACACCTGGGCCAGCCATATATATTTCATGTCAAAATGGCTGCTGTGAAAAAGGTCCATCAGGCGACCCGTTGAGAGTCTGTGTGACTTTGGCCTAACACGTGTGGTGAATACCGGTCAAATATACTTACCTGTAATAGTCCTCCTGGCCAGGGAGGGGCCCTCCGTGCAGGTGGTGGTGCCCGTGCAGCCACTGCTGCTCCAGCGCCAGCCTCTGCAGCTCGGCCGACTGTGCCTGCATGGCCTGGAGCTGGTGCGCGGCCGACATGCTGGGGGGCAGAGGGCCCTGCAGCTCCCGGGGGTACGCCACACCTGGGGCAACGACACCAAACAGGTAAGTCACTTTGGACTAAAGCGTCTGTCATATACCATAACTGTAACCATAGAGAGAGCAGCAACACACACTGCCGCCACTTCTCCTCTTACTCACACACACACACACACACACACACACACACACACACACACACACACACACACACACACACACACACACACACACACACAGGGTGCACAAATGTATATTGATTTATTTAATCAACTCTTTACTCAATAATATTAGATTACACTATTATTCATATTTCACCCTTAAAAGGAAAAGGCCACATACTTAATGTACAGAGTTTGTACATGGCGGCAAAGTGCTCAGTACGGAGTTCAAACTCAAACATGTAAGGCTGTACTTGGTGGTGACAGAAATGAAATGGTGGCGTACCGAACAGCGGGTGACGCAGCATCTCGTGCTCATGGGGCAGCTCGCTGAGGAGAGCGTTGGGGACAGACCCTGGGGGGTACGGGAAACGTGCAAGACCCGGGCCAGCCGCCAGAGGGTCAACGAGAGGATGCGGCCCTGAACCTAGCAAACACGCACACACACCAACACACACAGACACACACAGCAAACAAGTAAGTTGGGTCTGTAATAATAACCAGCGGCTTCAGACAAAGTTCTACACAACCCGACCAGCCCCCTCATTATTGAATGTAAAGTACTACGGAGGCCCAAAAGGACCATAGTGCACCATCTTTTTAGAAGTGGGAATTTATTTTTAGAGCCCCTTTGTGTTCTCTTGCAACAGTTTTGTGTTCCATGCCAATTCTTTTGCATTCCCTCGCAATAAGTTTTGCAATGGAAAGCAACAGTATTGCGAGGGAATGCAAAACGTATTGCAAGGGAAATCAAAACATATTGCGAGAGAACACAAAAGAGGCTCTATATAACATAAATTCCCACCTCTAAAAAGATCATTCCCACCATGGCCCTTCAGGGGATCCGTCCAGTCCACTGTAAGTCAAGGGTCTCCAACCTTTTTGGGAATGAGGGCTACCTGAAGGACCCGAAATCATATGCAAACTTTTTTTTTCTCTTACTATGCGTGTGAAAAGTGTGTATGCTTTCCGCTTCCGTTCTTGTTTAAAGAATGAATGGGAAAGGGATTCGAAGCAATTTGTAAGGTATGACCAATATCAAGTTAATGTTACAAATGTATGGCTACATAAGTTTTTAAAATGGTTCTGGACTACAATTAAATATCTATTAAAAAACTTCACAATGGTGGGTGTTTTTAGGGTGTGATCTGTAGGCATTTTTTTTAAAAGGTGCGCTGCGGGCACCTCATAGGCGTCCCGCGGGCAGCGTGTTGGAGACCCCTGCTGTAAGTTAAGCTGAATGGTCAGTTTTAGCTACACATCAGCTGTGCAGTAAAGTGTGCTGCTTTCACCTTGTGCGAGCGAGTCCTGCTGGTGCAGGTGGAGGTGTGAGTGGATGTGCGAGTGCTGGTGGTGATGCGGCGTGACGTTGAGCATCTGCAGCCGCGCCACGGGATCGTTGGCGGCCACCGAGGCCATGCGCTCCGCGTGGAGCCTCTCCGCGGTCAGCCGCTCTGCGTAGCTCATCTCGGGCCGCTGGGAGAGCCGCTCGCGCTCCAGTGCCGCCCCCACCGCCGGGTGGAACGTGGCGAACGGGTGCGGCTGTCCGGCGGCGGCAGCGGCGGCCGCCGCGGCGGCCATGTGGGGGAGCGAAAGCGTGCCGTGACGAGCGAAGTGCTCCATGGCGCTGGCGGACGCGGCGGCCGCGTGCAGACCGGGCGGCGGCTCCATCTCCGGCGGCTTGACCTCGAAGCCCGGCTTCATGCGCTCGCGGATCTCCCTCTCCCGCATGTCGCGCAGCTCGCGCTCCCGCAGCGCTGGGTCGCCCGGGTACAGGCCGGGCATCTGGTAGGCCAGCAGGGGGTCCCCGGGGCCCAGCTGCATGAAGAACGGGTGGCTGCGGTTGGTGGGTGACATCACGTGCGGCCGGGCGTACTCGCTGAGCGTGCGCAGCGCCGGGGTGTCCGGTCCGATGTAGGGGGGCACGGCGGCCACTGTGGTGGGCGGCGGCGCCTCGAAAGGCGGGCGCATGTGGACGTGGGCTGGCACCTGGGACTCCATCACACGGCTGTCCAAAGAAGAGCTGGACGCTCTCTGAGAGAGGGACACAAAATGAGGAGATTCAAATGACTGAATATCACAGACAGTAACAAACCACACAGAGCATTACAGATCGTTATGGGTCGCTCCAGTAAGCTAGTGAATCAGACTCTTACGGAAAGCTTCTCCGTGCTCCTCTCTCTCTCCCGCTCTCTCTCCCTCTCACGTTCCTTTTCTCTCTGCCGGGCGTTCTGTTCACTCTCCTTCCTGGACCTTTCTAAGTTTTCCTCTCGCTTTTTGGCCAGCTTGGACGAGGCCAGTGGAGTGAAGAACAGGTCAGTGCGGGAGCAAGAGTTGTAGCCTCGATCAAGAACCTTAATAAACCTGCAATGGAATGGCAAGTACATAATTAACTTAAGACAATCTTTAGCAGCAAACATATTTCTATTTTTCCCACATATTCACTTTTAATGGTCTAAATATGGATTTAGAGTACTGTGATTTCCCAACTTTTAGCCGTGGCTTATACATTGATTTTGCAAAATTTCTTTAGCTATGAGGTTAATACACGGGGGCAGTTAATATGGTATTAATATGGTTTTGTTTCTTTTAACTTGCATGAAACACGGTCCTGTGGCTTATACACAATGCAGCTAATACACAGGAAATTACTATAAGTAGGATTTAGTGTTATTGAGTATCATTGTGTTTACCTTGCTGACTGGCTGGCATGAGTGGGCGTGTTGACCACAATGGGCTCCGGCGATGGGCTTCTCCGTACAGGCGGAGGGCTGTCACAGTCCTCACAGGAGTCGTCCATGGGCTCCTCTTTGATGTGTAGAGACGGCATGGTGGCCACAGAGGAGGAGGAGGAGGAGGAGGAGGAGGAGGCGTGAGCAGCATGGGCAGCGTGGGCAGCATGGGCGGCGTGAGCAGCGTGGGCGGTGTAAACGGCGTGGGCGGCAGACTGCAGCGCCGGAACGGGAACGGAGGGACACTGGGAGGCGGAGGACAGCGAGAACGCGGGCGAGCCGGACGAGAGGTCCGGGTGGTGCGGCCGGTGCGGCAGGAACGGGGGGTGGTGGGGGAGGGGTGCGGGCGGGCCGTGGCCCGCCTTGACCAGGTGGCACTGGGCCAGGGGCAGGTGTGCGGGGTGGGCCTGGGGCATGATCTGCAGCGGAGGCGGCTGGGCGCAGGGCGGGTGCTGCGCGGGCAGGGAGGCCAGCGGCTTGAGGGCCGGCGGCGGGGGCAGATTGGGGGGGATCTGCAGGAAGGGCGGGGTGGCCGCGGGCATGTGCGGCGGGGGCTTGTGGGAGTGCGGGATTGGCGTGGTGGGCGGCGGCCTGATCTGGACCGCGGAGGGGGAGAGCGGCTGGCGCACGGGGGGAGGGAAGCGGGTGGGGAAGACCTGGCTCTGAGGAGGAGGAGGAGGAGGAGGAGGAGGAGGAGGAGGAGGGGACTGCAGGCCACGCTGGGTGGTCTCGTGGGACACGTGTGATGGGAACGGAGGCCCCTGCAGCAGCTGGAAGGGGCCGGAGATGGTGTGAGTAATCCGCGGCTGCTCAGGGGCGGGCGGCGGGTGGCTAGGGGCACAGGAGACCGGAGGACGAGGAGGGCAAGCCGGGGGAGAGAGCCGCTGCACTGGTGGGACCACGACTCCAGGAGAGGGGCCGCGCTGGCATGGGGCGGGGGCCTGGACAGAGGGCTGGGCAGCGGCGGGGGGCAGAGGCAGAGGCCCTGGTGGGGGGTACGGCGTAGTGGGGGGCAGCACCACCGGCTGTGGCGGTGGGAGAGTCTGGGAATCAGAGTCACTCTCGTTGCCCTGCAGGGGGCTAGGCAGGCTGGGCGAGGAGCTGAGGTTGTCCTGGTCAATGTCTTTGGCATCGCTGCTGCCCTCGTCCTGGGCACTGCGGCTGTCCGAGCTCTCGGCCTCACCCTCACCCTCTCCTTCGGACAGAGAGTCCGGCCCTTCCTGGAAGACCGAAGAGAAAGAACACACATATTTACTCGCTGCACAGTGAGAAGTTATTCATTTCTCTCTTTAAATGAAGTAACCTGCCATGGGCACCCACGCTATCCTGGCCACTAGATGGAGATAGCTGCTATTGGTGCTCTTGCCTAATGACCTAAATACAGGAATTCAAGTAAGACTGGACAGAGACAAGAAGAGAAGGTACAACGGCAAAATATTTCGGCCAAACTGCCTAAATTCATTATCTGTGTTTCCTTCTACGTGAGAAATTCTACTTGTTCTTTGAATCCTTAACTTTTTAATCATCTCCATTATTTTATTGGAGATGACCGCTCGGTAAGAGCGACAAAGGACAGTTCTGTTTCCTCTCACCTGAGTCTTGGATCTTTTACTGGCTTTAGTCTCGTTCTCATCTCTGTCCTGCGTAGTATCCTCTCGTGGACGTTTCACCCCTTTGGTCAGCGGCGTCTCCACTTTACCTTTCTGTATGATTAAAAAAAAAACACACATCAGGAAAATATGAACATATCTAGACCAAAACAGCAATGTATGATGAACAAATCAAGTACTGTAGTCCCAGAAATTATTTTTAAAAATGTTAATGAAAACATGTCCTAGTTCATTTTCACCAATCCCAAATATGAAACATAGTAGACATATAGAAGAAGCTAATTGTAAAGTTTACATATCCTAAATGAAATGATGGTATTTGAAGCACAGGTCTCGTCATCTACATATTAAGAGTCGCCATTTTGTAGGTGGTAAATAATTAAGAAGCAGACCGTAGTTACCTTATTGGTTTTCGGTGTGTTGTTCTTACTCTCCGCATGAGAGGCTCGGGTTGCCATGGTGGAGGAGTTCTCTCTGCAGGGGGTCTGTCCTCGAGACGGAGGATACTCGCTGGGCGACACTCGCCCGTCAGGGCTCATTCTCTTGTGCAGCTCCTCGTTAGGAGACGTCTTTCCATCAGGGCTCCCGGTCAGTCTCTTCCGACCACTTCTTAGAGAAGACATCTATGCAGGAACACAGGAATTTGAAAGGAATTCATTTACATTTCGTCCTTGCTTATGTTTTGCCTGCGGTGTAAATTCCCAGGTATGCCTCATGAGAGGCACTCTACTCTAAAGTAGCCCCGTAACAGAGCGTTTCGACTGAGTAGTTAGCAAACGATTCCTGAAAATAACATAAAATGAAATGCTGCATGAAAACACAACTAAATGCACTGGGATTATAAGCTCAGCTTCAGAAGCTCAGCTACAACAATGTGAAGTGAGATCTGAACTGAAATCAAAACAGGAGGAGGAAGAAGAAGCACTCCACACTCTTACAGGTGCCCTGCTTCGCCGCGTCTTCATCCCGTGCCGTCCCCCGGTACCATCCTCTTCCTCCTTCACAGGCTTGAACATGAAGGGGGGGTCCGCCGGTTTTGGGACAGGGGGCAGCCGCCGGTGTTTGTTGAAGTGGGTGTAGCAGGGGGTGCACAGCAGCATGTTATCCCTGCCTCCATGGTGCCAGTCCTTGGATGCTGAGAAATAGGAGTTTGCACAGTGCAAGGGTTAGAGGGTGACAAGAAAGGCAGATCACAACAGATAGGCAGACCTCTCTGACACACAATATTAATACCATGTCATCAATGTGCTAGTATCGTCCACAATCGTCAAATGGCCCTGAATGAATATACTATATATAAGAATGTCCACAAGGTTCTTAGTGGTCCACTCCAGCATTAGAGACATACATCCTCAATTTGAGCCCTCAAATTAATTTTGGCCTTTGAAACCCTAATCATGTTGGACATTGGATATTTACCATTTTAGTAATGTCCCAAACATTTGCATCTTGGGTTGACAAAATGGAAAATGTTTCTTGTGAGCTGGAAGGTGGATTTCTTTGAAGTACAGTATCACGGTCCGGTCAGTGGTTAGAAGTGAACTTACTTGTGGAGTTGCAGTGTTGGCAGAAGCTTCCCTTCAGACTGTTCTCGCTGTCCTCGCTGTCCAGGTCATCCTCACTGGCCGAGCTCAGCTCCACTGCACGGGACAAAGACACAAAATGATTATTGTTTTTATTTACGCATCTCTTCCCATCAATCTATTCACTTTCACTCGTGATCGTGCTATTTTAGACACAAACACATGTGTGCTTGACTGTCCCACTCAACACTGAAGTCCCCATCACATTCGTTGGGGCTCCGGAAAAAGAAGCCACATATGGATTGAAAGTGAAACAATCAAACACTCTATCCTAACTGTTTCTGCTTTCTCCCCCAAAGTGTTGGCACAATTAGTCTCTACACGCACTGTATCCGTCCCCTTCAAGCTCAGTATCCTCATAGCTCCCTGTGGTTCCCTTAGACAGACTACAAGACTCTGAACAGGACAGACTGCCACACACAACACAGTCATCTGGAAAACCTTTTGCATGCCTTCCACTACTACCACCTCTATGGGCAAAGCTACATAAGAAATAACATTGTTAACACATGTTGCTGGTTTGCTCTGGTTTCACATTGTTGCTGTTGTCTCTCCCCCTCTCCTTACGATATACTGTCCAAAATGCATGAGAATGCTCCACACTTTGAGGCCAGCTTCAGTTCAGTTCTATTATCTTGGTTCTACAGGGTAAACGTGCCTTGTGGTAAAACAAATACTGTAAGCAATTGTAATTCACACATGATATTACATGATAACAAGAACATAAAATACACACACACATTAGCTATGCCTAATGTTCTAAGAAGAAGTACTAATGTTAATCACAGTGAAAACTGATAACCTGACTGTCATATATTTGATTGTAAATGGCCCTCCGTTGAGCTGGTCCACCATGTAGCAGTAAGGCTACAGGAAGCGACAGGATGCTCCAACTCACTGGATGGAGTACGAGACGGGGTGTTTGCGGTAGAGTTGCGGGTCTTGACTCTGCGTGATGCTGGTTGCCTCCGATGCTGCCGATAAGGTCGCAGCCCTGCTGCCTCTGGAGTCTTCTTCCAGTAGTAGTAGAACGTGATCAGTTCACCCTGCATGAAACACAATTAAAAATATGAAATATAAACCCTAACCATAACCATTACCAATAGAACAATGGCAGAGAAAAAACACACACACATTGGAAATGTCTTTACAAGAGAAGTGACTAAACTGGTCACCAGATATCCCATAATGTTCTGACCAACAGCAACCAGACAAAAGTCTAAAAAAGCTAACCGTTTTTTTGGTAGGCAGCAGCTCCTTCCGAATCCTGAAGAAGTTTTTGCCGTACTGCCGCAGGCCCTTAATGAAGCGTTTCTGGTCAGAGAGAGGATGAAGTGTCAGGCAAGAGACCACATTAAGCTCATGAAGAACCTTTGTGTATCCTCTGAGTCACTACAGTGTAATGGATGAGCTGGCTATAAGAGCAGATGGATATCTCCAGGCAGGAGTCTCACCACTTCGTCCTCAGACCAGCACTTCTCAATCAGCTTGGGCACTGGCTTCTTCACCAAACACTGAAGGGCCTTTGCTGCATCGTAGTGGCTCTCATGAAGCTAGACAGAGAATATGAGCGACAGGAAAGGTGCAATCAGAGGGAGAATTCAATGACAGGACAATGAACAGAATATTTTCTCCACTTAATGAATTATCCTGCGTTATCCTTAATGGTT